>NC_053023.1:271213806-271310366 GCF_003073215.2 Triticum urartu
GGTGATCGGCAACCAGCAGTGTCAAATAACTCTGAAGATTGAGTAAAGCGATTGCCAGGGTAACGTACGTATACATGGTGTAGAAATGTGGAGCTGGGTTGGCTATATATGGTAGCAAAATATTAGCAATAATCAATTCAAAGATGCAATGTTGAATAAACGTTCAACGACGGTACTATGCTGGTCCTAGGCTAGACCGGACTAGAGACGTGAGCCTAGAACACTAATGAGGTCACGCCGTAGCACAACTAGAATCAATAAAAGATATGAAGTAGCTCTGGACAGAAAAATATAAGTGAAGATCACAATAGCCGTAAAGATAATGATGTGAAACAACAACCAAGCAGGATATATCAACAACTTTCTCTCCAACTTTCCTCTGGAAAAGTTTATGCCAATATTTGATTAAAAAAATTCAACAATGGTTTTGACTCAAGATTTGGAACGCAAAAGGAATCACTCAATTCCGAGTTGATATGAGGAGTCAAAAAAATTCTAAAACTGGTCTGTAAAACTGGAATAAGCTGTGTTTGTGAACTTCGGAGGGCAAAAAGACCTATTTAGAAGCCGATTTTGAGGTGCCAAATATTGAACTAGCTTCTGCAACTATTTAGATGTGGCTCGTCGCTAGCTTTCATTTGAGTACACGCGGAGCCCAAACGGACTTAGTATCAGGAAGTTATGTCTGTTTTACTGAACAGTGCACAAAACAGATTCCAATCCGAATTCAACTACGAGATTGAGTCTAGATAGATCCGAATTTTGTTTTTTTTCTCTCTCATTTTTTCCTCACACTTTTTTTCTTTTTCTTTCTCTCTTTTTTTCGCTGACTTTTTTTTATTTTTTTTCACTCTCCCTCTTTCCAAAACAAACTAGATAAGATGCAGATTGGATCTAGCGAAGATGTGAACGACCTCAACTATGATTGTGACAATGAACGACGGGTAGCACGTGGTGGAAATCGATGGATGGGTGGTGGACAGCGGAAGGGATAATGATGCAGTGGCGGCGGGACTAATGTGAACAGAACTTGAAACTCTAAACGAACTAGACACTAAGACCAGCAACTCGACACGACGATGCAACCGATAATTCAACTATGCAAGAAATGAAAAGAAAATTGCAAAGCCTCAGACTGTCTTGGACAAAGGATGAATAGATCTAGATTTTTTGTGGATTTTTCTTGTAAAATAGGTAAGAAAATAAATATAATCTAGGAAAAACTAGAAATTCTCACCGAGCAACCTGAAAAAATTATACCGCTTGATAGGAGCGTGGGTCCCGATCTTTCGATGAGATGATAACTATCGATTTGGTGGAGTCGACTTTGACGATCCGACTACAAACGTGCATGACGTTACGCCTTAGCAATCGCTAAACCAATCTCCCGAGGTTACAGACGATGCTGGAAGCACGATCAGCCTGCACGCAGTCGAAGAACAAGTAAGAATATGATAATACAGTTCGAATATTGCAAATAGAGATGAAGTATTGATAAAGGTGGGGATCCGAAAGCGGTCTTGGTCTGGTCGTTGAACACAAACGAAGTATACGAAGTTGCAATGGCTAACTTTTAACTACACAAATCCCATGCAAAAGTCTACTAGATGGATCTACTTACATAGGAGCAAGGGGTGGCGGCCAAGGAGGTGGGGGGACATCTCAAGGCAGCCTAAAACTAACCCTAGGTCGTACAAGGCTCATGGGCCCAAGGAGGTGATGCAACACCTTTGGGCTTGTAGTTCGATTCAGATTCTGCTACAACGTCAGATTGTTTCGTCCGTATATCAATGCTCGGGAAGAATTTGAAGGTGAATCCAATTGGGTTGGAAAGATCACGAAATCTAGTTTCCAACAAAAAAGAAGCACCCAATTCGGAGTCCGTATGAAAAAGTTGTTGGCGTTTTGAGTCAGGTATGTCTGTGCAGTCCGAATCTGAATCCAGAAGGTGAGAGATTTGGACTCTATCTTCTCTTGGCCCAAAAGTGATGTGAGAGGACTTTTTGAACAGAACTTAAACTTCTCCTTTTCCCTTATCTTCATATGTGGATTGTTCAAATGTCCCATACACCTGCAATTAGACAAAACACAAAAGTGTGTGAAGTACTTTTGTTCTGGATAACATAAATAGATTATTGAATAGTTTGCACTAGAAATCACCTGTCAAATATGCATGTATGCAATATTTTTGGTCGTATCCAAGGTAGTTATCTCCTCATCAACGAAGGGCGTGTGCCCGCGGCGAACCAGCATGCGCACGGCCACCGACGGCCACCTCCTGCTTGCCGCTTCGCCCTGGCCTTCCATGGTGCAGCCACGCCACCCCCTCGACCCTCTCTCGCTCTCCCAGTGCCTCTCCCCCTCCTCTGGATATCTCCCGCGCATAACCCGAGAGCCGCTGTCGCCGCCGCTCACCATTGTTGCGCCCTGAGCCACCGGCCCGCCTCCCCGACGTATCCCTCGTCTCCGCCACATCGTCCTGAAGCTCCACGCCTACTCACGCAAGCCAGGGAGCCCCGCAACATCATCAGCGTCGTCGTGTTCATCATCGGGCGTCTGAGATCGTCATCGCCGATTAGTCGTCCACAACGCATCCCCGAGCTCTCTGGTGACGCCATTGGATCCGCTGTGAGCCACTGCGTTGATCCCCCCTCTCCCCTAGCTAGTTTCCTTCCCCTAATGCTGATGCCCATCGGAGCCGAGAGCTCTTTGCCGCCATTCATGTCACTGTCGTGGCCACTGTCACCTAGGGCCGCGACCGAGCACACCACCGTGCTTAGTGCAACACCAGGACCCCAAAAGCATCACCTATTTCTCCTGCCGTGCACCGCAGTGCCGAAACCGCCAACTCCCGAACTCCGACAGCCGCCCCGAGCTCGTTTCCGACGAGCTCCGGCTGCCCTAGCTACTGCTGCCTGCTGCGCTGGATGCGGGCGAGCTCCGGCTCCCCATAGCCGCTCTCCTCCATCCATTTGGTCGCCGGAGAAGCGATGATGTAGGGTAGAACCCTAATCGCCCGATCTTTCACGAAAGGAGCGGATCCCGCGAAGAACATGATGAGGACATAAATACCATTGTTACACCCACAGCCCCTACTACTATACATACTAGACCAATTACTAGAGCTCGCGCACGTCAATTGAATTATTAGGTACTTTCATTTCTTGGTAACGATTCTAATGTTCATGAGAATATGATGCTGCCTAAATTGGATACATTTGTTTTGCTTACAAATGAAGGGCCTAGCTTGGACAAGAAAGATGAACCATGGAGCAAGTTCAAGCATGGAGATGATGGCAGGCACAAGGGGATTATGAACGGAGTTACAAGTGATGATTTCAGGACTTTGAAGCCACCATAAGGAGTGCATGAAGCCTTGGACAAAATATAAAAGATGCCACTTCATCAATTTTGTTCATAGGCTATTTTAGGTGCTACGTCACCTTATTATTGGGGTAGGCCCATGTATTTTCGAAATACTTAAGTATAGGCAATTTTTAGAGTCTGTATGTGTGGGGAAACAAGAGTTAGGGTTGGTTTCGGACCCCTCCTCCAAGGGCCATGAAATCCCCCCCCCCTCTTCCTCCATATAGACAGCCCTTAGGGCATCGTTTAGACTTTGGGTTTTGTTTAGATTAAAGTTCGCCATAGCTGCAACTTCGCATACTTCATTTGTGTCCAACGACCAAACCAAGATGTCACAGAACCCCACGTTGATCAATAAAGCTTTCATCTTATATTCGCAATATCCAGATTGCAATCTCAGTTTCTTGCTTGTTCTTCATTTGCTCGCAGGAAACAGACCCTCGTGGTCAGGTTGATTGTGCTCCGGCGTGGTCAATAACCCCTCGGAAGTTGGTTTAGCGATTGCTAAGACGCGACGTCTTGCACGTTCGTAGTCGGATCATTAAGGTCGACTCCCACGGAAACGATAGCCACCATCTCATCGAAACATCGGGACACCTTTGCCTCTATCAAGTGGTATCAGATTTCTAGGTTGCTCGGTGAGATTTTACAGTTTTTCGTAGTTTAGATCGAGTCTGTTCTTCATACCTACAATCCACAAAAAAAGCCAGAAAAAATTAGGGTTAGTTCAACATATCCGAACCAATCTGAGCCTTTGCATAGTCTTTTCAGTATTTTGCTTTGTTGAATTTGCGGTTGTATCATCATGTCTTGTTGCTGGTCTTAGAGTCTAGTCTTTTAGAGTTTCGTGTTCTGGTCATAAGTTGTCACGCCGACGCCGCACGATCATCATCGCCCCTGCCATCTACCACCACCGCTTATCCGCCACCAATCCGTCTCCATATACCATCACCAATCCGTATCCATATACCACCACCAAGCCGTATCCATATACCACCACCAATCTGTATCCATATACCACCACCGCTGCCATATCCTACCATCATATATCCACCACCAATCCGAGTTCCTTTCATATTAGGTTTGTTTTTGAAGTCCGTCTAATTTCCAATTCGTCTTTCCTTGCCTGAGTAGATTTCGGAAAAAAAAGAATCTGGAGACCCCCGGGCAGTTTTTAGGCCAAAATTTTCGCAGGAAAAATATTTTTCCCTATCCTACTTTTAGGATTTTCTGAGTCTTTTGAGCCATGTGCCATCATAGTGATTTTTTGTCGCACTTTTTCATCGTCGCTGCCCCGATTTCCGAAAAAAAAGTCAAAAAATCTCGTGTCCATCCTGTCCGTTTGACGAGGGAAGAGTTTTGAGACACTCGCCATTATAGTGATTTTTCACAAAAAAAGAGCGAAAAAAAAGTTCCAGAGTGTGCTTTTCCCTTGTTTACGTGCAGCGCGTGATTTTGTTAGTGTTCTAGGCTCGCGTCTCTAGCACGGTCTAGCCTGGGACCAGCATAGTACCATCGTTGAGCGTTTATTCAACTTTGCATCTCTGAATTGATTATTGCTGACCCTTTTTGCTACCATATTATAAGCCTTCCCAGATCCACATACATCTACGTTGTGCGATTGACTCTCCCTGGTAATCGCTCTATCGAAGCTTTGAGAGTTTTGACTACGACGGGTGCCGATCACCGCCTGCTGCTGGGTAAGAACTGGTAAGCATTTGAGATTTGCTTGAGGGATTTGTGACATCCACCACCACCTCTTGTTAGTAGTCTGTAGGATCATATTCTTGTGTGTTTCTATTGCTGCTAACCATGGCAGGATCACAAGATGTCGGTGTACAAAAAGAGGGGTACACTTTTTGTACCCCTATAACTATGCACAGGCAGTCTGAGCCACGCGCACCACCACACCAAGCAAGGCAAGGGAGGTGAGCCACGGTAAGACCGAAGATCAAGAGAACTACGACGCCAAGACCAAGACCACGAAGAGCAAAGGGGACGAAGTGGACTCCCCCGGCAAGATCCTTGCCGGGAGACAGTTCTAGCAGCCCCGGCAAGACCCTTGCCGCAGTGACTCGTCCCGCGCCTACGGAGCAAATCTCCCTTGAGTCCACTGCCCCCAAAGGGCATGGATTCGGGAGACATCCCCGTGGCGGCATGCAGATCTTCGTGAAGACATTCAAGATCAGGTACGCACTAAGGAGACGACAACCATTGGTGGGATCCCAGCCGAGGAAGACCACAAGGCCCCCGGCAAGCGCCTTGCCGGGGATGACAGCAGGCGCCCCGGCAAGACCCTTGCCAGGGCCCTGGCAAGGTCCTTACCGAGGACACCCGCAGGGCCACCATCAGGCCCACGCCGACTAAACCTCCACCGCCGTTCGCATGCAGCTGCCGACCCAACCACCTGGGCAGGCACCTGCGTGGCGGCATGCAGATCTCCGTGAAGACCCACCACTACGCCACCTCAACTGCCTGCCTACCTACGTGGCATCATAGGCGTCGTTAGCCAGGGCACGCGTCGACACAAGAAGGAGCGGCAACGGACGAGACAGGTTTCTCCCCCGTCCCCGATAAAGCAAGGACACCTAAGCAAGACGCATTAAATGTGCCTTGTCATGTAATGTGAGGGATAACCTCACATCACTATACCCTTTCCACCTCCTGTGTGCCACTGTGGCAACCCTTTTTTCTATAAAAGGAAGCCCGAGGCGACCAGGAGAAGGATTCAGCTTTTTGGAGCTCCTCATGCCCCATAGCTAGCTCAAGAGCACAGATATACAATCCACCAAAGCAGGAGTATGGTTTTACGCATCCTCGCGGCCCGAACCTGGATAAACGAACCGTGTGCTACCTATTAGATCCGCTCTACTCACGACCCCGCGCCCCGCTAACCGTAGTAGGGATTCTTGTGATCCCATAGGTGTCGTTCCCACCGATACAAGCCGATGAGACTGACTGCGAGAACATGACGAATAAGGAGTTGCATGATAAATTTCAGCAAATGATGAGTGGACAGGTGCAAGATGTGCTAAACAGATTTCAAAAGGCCATGGAGAAGATAGATGGCATGGAGAAGACGTTCGAAACAAAGCTCGATAACAAGTTTAATGAATTGCTCGCGCGTCTTCCACCACCACCACCGGTTGCCCCTAACGCACCTCTACAACAACAAAAACAACAATGTCGCTTTCCAAATCAAGTGGGACGAGCACAGCGCATTCCCATTGACCCTGGGAAAAATTCTGGTGCCGCTGTTGATGCTTCTGCCGCTCCTGCTGCTACTGCAGAGGTGGAGGACCATTGCGAGGATGAGGTTGACCAAAATCAGAACTACGTGCAACCACCAGCACCACCACCACCAGGTCGTCCTCATGCATATCATCGCAACGGTAGGGCTGCACCACCACCTGAGGTAAATGACCATCTTCCTAAACTAAAATTGAATATTTCACCATTTGAGGGTAGATATGTTCCTGATATATATCTTACTTGGGGGTTAGAAAATGAACAATGATTTACATGTTTACAATATCCTGAGGAGAGACGTGTTCCTGCTACTGTTTGTGCTTTCACTAGCTTTGCATGTGTTTGGTGGTTTGAACATTGTAGATTATATCCTATTCCAACTACTTGGGCTGCTTTGAAAACTGCTATGCGTACTCGTTGGGTTCCACCATATTATCAACGTGAATTACTTCAACAATTGCAACGTTTAAGACAAGGAATTTTTTTTGTAGAAGAATATTATCAGGAATTACAAACTGGCATGATTAGATGTGGTATTGTTGAGGAGAATGAAGCTATGCTTGCACATTTTATGGGTGGATTGAATAGAGAGATTCAGACCATTCTAGAGTATAAGGAGTATACTAATATCACTCGTTTATTCCATCTTGCTTGTAAAGCTGAACGTGAAGTGCAGGATCGACAGACATTGGCGCGAACTCACTTTTCTGCAGGTCGATCTTCATCTTGGACACCATGTGCATCCTCTACTTGCACTCCACCAGCACCTCCATCAGGTGCCACCTCCAGCCGTGATACAAGAAAGCAGGCACAACCACCACTATCTACCAAGAGCACACCTACCGAACCTGCGTAGAGCTCTTCTTCTTCCATGGCATCAACAGGTCACACAAGTTATATTATTTGTCATCGTTGTAAGGGAAGAGGACATTTTGCGAGAGAATGCCAATCTCAGCGTGTGATGATTGCTACTGAAGATGGTGGGTATGAGTCCGCTAGTGACTATGATGAGGAGACTTTGGCTCTTATTACACATGAAGAACATGGTGGAGAGGATTCTGATCATGAGACGCAATACATGGCTGCTGAAGATGCTGATAGGTATGAATGTTTAGTTGCTCAACGTGTTCTGAGTGTGCAAGTTACACAAGCTGAGCAAAATCAGAGGCATAATTTGTTCCATACAAAGGGAGTTGTGAAGGAACGTTCTGTTCGCGTCATCATAGATGGAGGGAGCTGCAATAACTTGGCTAGCATGGAGATGGTGGAGAACCTATCTCTCACCATAAGACCACATCCACATCCTTACTACATCCAATGGTTCAACAACAGTGGCAAGGTTAAGGTAACACGTACTGTTCGTGTGCATTTTAGTATCTCTACATATGCTGATTATGTTGATTGTGATGTTGTACCTATGCAAGCATGTTCCTTATTACTTGGTAGACCATGGGAATTTGATAAAAATTCTGTACACCATGGTAGAAACAATCAGTATACTCTTGTTCATAAGGATAAAAATATTACTTTGCTTCCTATGACTCCTAACTCCATTTTGAAAGATGATATTAATAGAGCTAATAAAGCAAAATAGGAGAAAAATAAAAGTGTAAATCAGATTGTGGCAAAAGAATTTGAGCAACAGATGCAGCCTAATAATAAACCATCTAGTGTTGCTTCTGAAATTAAATTGAAAAGTGCATGTTTACTTCCCACCACATCTGATATTGATGATTTAGATTTTCACAACTCTGTTTGCTATGCTTTTGTGTGCAAAGAGGCATTATTTTCATTCGAGGACATGCCTTCCTGTTTGCCTCCTGCTGTCACTAACATTTTGCAGGAGTTTGATGACGTCTTTCCACAAGACATGCCACCGGGATTACCACCTATTCGGGGGATTGAGCATCAAATTGACTTAATTCCCGGTGCATCATTACCCAACCGTGCACCATACCGTACCAATCCAGAGGAGACGAAGGAGATTATGTGTCAAGTACAAGAACTGCTCGACAAAGGTTATATACGCGAATCCCTTAGTCCTTGTGTTGTTCCTATCATTTTAGTGCCGAAAAAGGATGGTACGTCGCGTATGTGCGTTGATTGTAGAGGCATTAATAATATTACTATTCGTTATCGTCATCATAGGACTAGGCTAGATGATATGCTTGATGAATTGAGTGGCTCTACAATATTCTCCAAAGTTGATTTGCGTAGTGGATACCATCAAATTCGTATGAAATTGGGAGCTGAATGGAAAACAGCATTTAAAACTAAGTTTGGATTATATGAGTGGTTAGTCATGCCTTTTGGGTTAACTAATGCACCTAGTACTTTCATGAGGTTAATGAATGAAGTTTTACGTGCTTTCATTGGACGATTTGTGGTAGTTTACTTTGATGACATATTGATTTATAGCAAATCTTTGGAGGAACATTTGGAACATTTACATGTTGTTTTTATTGCTCTACGTGATGCACGTTTTTTGGTAACCTTGGAAAGTGCACCTTTTGCACCGACCGAGTATCTTTTCTTGGCTATGTTATTACTCCACAGGGAATTGAAGTTGATAAAGCGAAGATTGAAGCTATTGAGACTTGGCCGCAGCCCAAAACAGTCACACAAGTGAGGAGTTTCCTTGGCCTCGCTGGTTTCTATAGGCGTTTTGTGAGAGATTTCAGCACCATTGCTGCACCTATCAACGAGCTTACAAAGAAGGATGTGCCTTTTGTTTTGGGTACCGCACAGGAAGAAGCTTTCACGGTATTGAAATATAAGTTGACACATGCTCCTTTACTCCAACTTCCTAATTTCAATAAGACTTTTGAGCTTGAATGTGATGCTAGTGGAATTGGATTAGGAGGTGTGTTATTACAAGATGGCAAACCTGTTGCATACTTTTCTGAAAAATTGGGTGGGCCTAGTCTGAGCTATTCTACTTATGATAAAGAATTATATGCTCTTGTTCGGACCTTAGAAACATGGCAACATTATTTTTGGCCAAAGGAATTTGTTATACATTCTGATCATGAATCTTTGAAACACATTAAAAGTCAAGCAAAACTGAACCGTAGACATGCTAAATGGGTTGAATTCATTGAGACTTTCCCTTATGTCATTAAACACAAGATGGGTAAAGAAAATGTTATTGCCATTGCATTGTCTCGTCGTTATACTATGCTTTCACAACTTCACTTTAAAATATTTGGTTTGGAGACCATGAAAGATCAATATGTGCATGATGCTGAATTTAAAGATGTATTGCAGAATTGTAAGGAAGGGAGAACTTGGAACAAGTTCGTTCTTAACGATGGATTAGTGTTTCGTGCTAACAAGCTATGCATTCAAGCTAGCTCCGTTAGTCTTTTGTTGTTGCAGGAGGCGCATGGAGGAGGATTAATGGGACACTTTGGCGTCAAGAAGACGGAGGATATACTTGCTACACATTTCTTTTGGCCAAAGATGAGACGGGATGTTGAGCGTTTTGTTGCTCGCTGCATGACATGTCAAAGAGCTAAGTCACGACTCAATCCTCATGGTTTATATATGCCTTTGCCTGTACCTAGTGTTCCTTGGGAGGATATACCTATGGACTTTTTTTAGGTTACCTCGAACAAAGAAGGGGAGGGATAGCATATTTGTTGTCGTGGATAGGTTCTCGAAAATGGCACACTTTATACCATGTCATAAAAGCGATGATGCTGTTAATGTTGCTGATTTGTTCTTTCGTGAAATTATTCGCTTGCATGGTGTGCCAAATACTATTGTTTCAGAGCGTGATACTAAATTTCTTAGCCACTTTTGGAGATGTATATGGGCTAAGTTGGGGACTAAACTGCTTTTTAGTACTACTTGTCAGCCCCAAACTGATGGACAAACTGAAGTAGTCAATAGAACATTGTCTACTATGCTTAGGGTTGTTTTGAAGAATAACAAGAAAATGTGGGAAGAATACTTGCCTCATATTGAATTTTCTTATAATCGTTCATTGCATTCTACTACTAAGATGTGCCCTTTTGAAATTGTGTATGGTTTCCTACCTCGTGCATATATTGATTTGTTGCCTCTTCCATCTTCAGAGAAGATTAATTTTGATGCTAAAGAACGTGTTGAATTGATTTTAAAAATGTCTGAGTTAACTAAGGAAAACATTGAGCGTATGAATGCTAAATATAAACTTGCTGGAGATAAGGGTAGAAAACATGTTGTGTTTGCACCTGAACATCTTGTTTGGTTACATTTGCGTAAGGATAGATTTCCTAATTTGCGCAAATCAAAGCTAATGCCACGTGTTGATGGTACTTTTAAGGTGTTAGAGAAAATAAATGATAATGCATATAAACTTGAGCTGCCTGTAGATTTTGGGGTTAGTCCCACTTTTAACATTGCAGATTTGAAGCCTTATTTGGGTGAGGACGATGAACTTTCATCGAGGACGACTTCATTTCAAGAAGGGGAGGATGATGAGGACATCAATACCATTGTTACACCCACAGCCCCTGCTGCTATACATACTGGACCAATTAGTAGAGCTCACGCATGCCAATTGAATTATCAGGTACTTTCGTTTCTTGGTAACAATTCTAATGTTCATGAGAATATGATGCTGCCTAAATTGGATACATTTGTTTTGCTTACAAATGAAGGGCCTAGCTTGGACAACAAAGATGAACCTTGGAGTAAGTTCAAGCATGGAGATGATGGCGGGTGCAAGGGGATCAAGAACGGAGTTACAAGTGATGATTTCAGGACTTTGAAGCCACCATAAGGAGTGCATGAAGCCTTGGACGAAATATACAAGATGACACTTCATAAATTTCGTTCAGAGGCTATTTTAGGTGCTGCGTCACCTTATTATTGGCCAGGCCCATGTATTTTTGAAATACTTAAGTATAGGCTGTTTTTAGAGTCTGTATGTGTGGGGAAACAAGAGTTAGGGTTGGTTTCACACCCCTCCTCCAAGGGCCATGAAATCCCCCCCTCTTCCTCCATATATACAGCCCTTAGGTATAGGCTATTTTTAGACTTTGGGTTTTTTTAGATTAAAAGTTCGCCAGAGCTGCAACTTCGCGTACTTCGTTTGTGTCCAACGACCAGACCAAGACGTCACAGAACCCCACCTTGATCAATAAAGCTTTCATCTTATATTCGCAATATCCAGATTGCAGTCTCAGTTTCTTGCTTGTTCTTTGTTTGCTCGCAGGAAATAGACCCTCGTGGTCATGTTGATCGTGCTCCGGCATGGTCAATAACCCCTCAGAAGTTGGTTTAGCGATTGCTAAGGCGCGACGTCTCGTACGTTCGTAGTCGGATCGTCAAGGTCGACTCCCACAGAAACGATAGCCACCATCTCATCGAAACATCGGGACACCTTTGCCTCTATCATAACACGAGGAACACAAAGAGGGAAACAAGGGAAAACGAGGGAAATCACAAGGGGAAACACAAGAGGAACACTCAACTAACAAGAACAAGTCACACATGTGCTAGATCCTCGAATACATAGAACGATAGATGGTCCATGGACAACTAGGGACGAGACAAAAGGGTAACCGGTTCTTCTCCGTGAGGAGGTCTTGAGGTTCTTCCCTAAAGAGGGGTCTTGAATCCTCTTGGGGGATCTTCTCTGGTGGAGGCTCGAATCTCCGAGGAGAAGGTAACCAAGTGGATGAGCAAAGCTCTCACACAAAATATGAGCTAATCATTTGCTGACCCTAGAAAGTTGTATGAGATAGAGTATATATAGTCTAGGGGGTAGAAGGGGTACACGGGCCTCGGCCCTTTACTGTACGCAGACAGGGAGGATGGACGTCCGGTCGTCGGGCCGGATGTCCGGGCGTTCGCGGAGGGCCGGATGTCCGGGCTGTGGAGGCCGGATGTCCGGGCTGGTGAAGCTGGCCATGTTGCTCTCGGGTTTGGGGGTGTCCGGATTTTCGGGCAGGGGGCCGGATATCCGGGACCTCGGGAAGGGCCGGATGTCCGGGCTTGCGGGGCCGGATGTCCGGGGCCTGTAGGCACTTGGTGGTTGAGCAGCTGTAGAGGAAGGCGCTCCTGGGGCCGGATGTCCAGGGCCTTGGCCGGATGTCCCGGGCCTGGGAGATGCTCTTGGCTCCTTCCGTTGGTTCTCCTCATCCGTGGACTTGGGGACTTGTCCGTCTTCACGTGCATCTTCGAGAGGACCCTCTTGGTACCTAATCATGCACAACATCTCGGACTTAGGTAGTAGCCATGTCTCATGCATAGAAAGTGGAAGTTCAGAGAGGAGTGAGTTCACCTTATCTTCGATAGCTTTGGCTCGGGCTCGTGTCATTGGTCCAAGTGGTGCCGTTGGAGGTGTGGGTGCGTCCATGGGGATGATCTTGGGATGCTCCGCATCATCTCCCCTCCCTTGGGGAAGATCCGTCCTCGGATCGAAATCCTCATTACCATGGTAGGGCGAGAGATCTTTGATGTTGAAGATGTCGCTCACGGAGTACTTGTGACGAGGAATGTCGATCTTGTAAGCGTTGTTGTTGTAGCGTGCAAGAACCTTGAATGGTCCATCCGCGCGTGGTCGAAGTTTGGACTTGCGTTCTTGGGGAAAGCGGTCCTTGCGAAGGTGTAGCCACACGAGGTCTCCAATGTTGAATATCATAGGGTGCTTGTTGACATTGAGCTTGGTCGCAAGGCGTTGTACTTGGCGCTCGATGGTGTTTCTTGTATCTTCATGAACCTTCTTGAGATGGGTCGCTCATGCACTTGTGTCCAAATTGATTCGCTCTTGGAGTGGTAGAGGTAGAATATCCAATGGTGACAAAGGGTTGAATCCGTAGACGACCTCGAAAGGGGACTTGTCGGTTGTTGAGTGTCTTGCTCGGTTGTAGGCGAACTCGATGATGGGTAGACACTCCTCCCACTCCTTGATGTTCTTCTTGATGAGTAAACGAAGTAGAGCAGAGAGTGTGCGGTTTGTCAACTCCGTTTGGCCGTCGGTTTGAGGATGGTGCGCCGTGTAGAAGAGTAGCTTGATTCTGAGCTTGGCGCATAGGGTCTTCCAAAAGTAGCTAAGGAACTTGACATTGCGGTCCGAGACGATGGTCTTTGGCACACCATGGAGACGCAAAATTTCCCTACAAAAGAGATTAGCAACATGTGAAGCATCGTCTATCTTGTGGCAAGGAATAAAATGTGCCATTTTTGAGAAACGGTCCACAATGACAAATATGGAATCTTTCCCATTGCGAGTCGTAGGCAAACCAAGTACAAAGTCCATGATAATGTCTTCCCATGGTTGGTATGGAATTGGTAGAGGTATATAGAGACCATGAGATTGAGCTTTGGACTTAGCTTTGCGACATGTAGAACAACGGTTGGTGAAACGATTGACGTCCCGAAACATCTTTGGTCAAAAGTAGTTCTTCGAGAGCGTGGCGAACGTCTTGTCGCGTCCGAAATGTCCCATTAAGCCTCCTCCATGCGATTCCTGCAAAAGAAACAAACGAAGAGACGACTCGGGGATGCAAAGTTTGTTAGCTCTCATAAGATAGCCGTCTTTGATGTAATAGCGTTCCCAAGATGTATTCGACAAACACTTGGCATAAGGAGTAGCAAAAGTTGCATCATGCTCATACAAGTCTTTGACATGCTCGAAGCCAATGACATCTAACTCAAGTTGCGTGACAAGCATGCATATGTGGGAAAGAGCATCCGCTACGATGTTTTCTTTACCCTTGATGTACTTGATGACATAGGGAAAAGACTCAATAAATTCACTCCATTTAGCATGACGCTTGTTCAACTTTGTTTGTCCCTTAAGATACTTGAGAGTCTCATGATCGGTATGAATGATAAACTCATGGGGACGAAGGTAATGTTCCCATTCATGCAAAACGTGGACTAAAGCATATAGCTCTTTGTCATAGACAGGATAATTGAGTTGTGCTCCGGAAAGTTTCTCACTAAAGTAAGCTATGGGGCACTTCTCTTGCGTTAACACACCTCCTATGCCATTACCACTAGCATCGCAATGAATTTCAAAAGGCTTGTCGAAGTTGGGTAAAGCAAGCACAGGAGCATGAGTAAGCAAATTCTTAAGCTCATTGAATGAGGTATCTTGGGATGGTCCCCAAACAAAAGGCGCATTCTTCTTGCTCAAAGCATGCAAAGGCGAAGCAATGGTGCTAAAATCCTTCACAAAGCAACGATAGAAACCGGCAAGGCCAAGAAAACTACGCACTTGATGCAGGTTGGTTGGTTGTGGCCGAGTCTTAATAGCATTGATCTTGGACTCATCAACATGAAAACCCTTAGAAGCAACAACAAAACCCAAAAAAACAAGCTTATCCACACCAAAGAGGCATTTCTCCATATTAGCATAGAGGCGCTCTTTTCTAAGAGTTTGCAAAATGGTGCGGACATGGGTGACATGCTCTTTGATGGATTTTCTAAACACAAGAATGTCATCAAAGTAGACCACAACAAATATACCAATGTAAGGGAGAAAGACATGATTCATGAGGCGCATAAAAGTTCCCGGTGCTTCCGAAAGACCCATGGGCATGACTAACCACTCATACAAACCAAACTTGGTTTTGAAGGCGGTTTTCCATTCATCACCCTCTTGTTTGCGGATTTGATAGTAACCACTCTTAAGATCAATTTTGGAAAATATAGTGGCACCGCTAGGCTCATCAAGCATATCATCTAGGCGTGTAATGGGATACCTATAGCGAACGGTGATAGCATTGATAGATGTACAATCGGAGCACATGCGAAAACTACCATCACGTTTTGGCACAAGAATGACCGGAACGGCACAAGGGCTCAAACTTTCACGCACATGTCCATGGTCTATGAGATGTTTTACTTGCCTTTGTATTTCTTTTGTTTCATCGGGGTTGACACGGTATATGAGCTTTGTTCGGAAGAGGTGCTCCGGGGATGAGGTCGATTCGGTGCTCAATGCCTCGTAGAGGAGGTAGACCCGGAGGTAGCTCATCGGGGAAAACATCTTGAAATTCCTGCAAAAGAGAAGACGACACTAGAGGAAGAGTGTGAGAAGTGTTAGTTTGTGATGCATTGTCCTTGCACACGAGGACGTAGTGTAGGACACTAGATGGGTTCTCACACACTTCTCTCATCTCACATTTGGTGGCAAATAGAACTAGGTTCTTGTTTTCGCTCATCGTGGAGGCACTTGATTTTGGCTTGTGCCGCTCACTCTCTTTTTGGTGGCTCGCTCTGTCACTATGATCTCCATGATGGGTGGCTTGCTTGTCGGCGATCACTTGACTTGGCGACATTGGACGGATGACGTACTCCTTGCCCTTCATCTTGAAGATGTAGTGGTTTGTTCAGCCGTTGTGGACGACTCCTCTATTGAATTGCGATGGTCGTCCAAGGAGAAGATAACAAATGGTCATTGGAACGACGTCGCACTCCAAGGTGTCTTCGTAGGCACCGATCTTGAAGGAGACATGTACTCGGTGCTCGACTTGGATAGTGCCGGAGTCACTAAGCCATTGCACTTTGTATGGATGTGGATGCTTCGTCTTGGGCAATTGGAGCTTGGAGCAAAGTTCTTCACTTGCGAGATTATGACAACTCCCTCCAACGATGATGACCTTGACGGATCGTCCATTGATGCCGGCCTTGGTGTGGAATATGTGGCATCGTTGGTCTTCTTCTTGGTGATGTTGGAGAGTCAAGACTTTGGAGACAACAAGTGCGGGACTTTAGTCTTCATCACAAAAGACTTGTTCTTCTTCATTGTTCACTTGGCGGTGCATGGCGACTTGCTCGAGGGCTTCCATTTCTCCTTAGCTCATGGAGTCATAAGTGCCATCATCGTTGAAGACCATGGTTCGCTTGTTGGTGCACTCGTAAGACTTGTGGCCTCGGCCTCTGCAAGTGAAACACTTGAAGGAACTCGTCTTGACGGTCTCATCGGTTGGGGTTGATGATGATGAAGCTCTCGGCTTGAAGTTGCTCATAGGAGGATGGCTTGTAGTTGACGAAGCTTTCTTGGAAGTCGACTTGTCGATGTTGGAAGTAGAAGGTCTTGTAGTCGGTGTTGGAGTCGTTGACGCTTGGTTATTGGAGGAGCCGTAGGACTTGGATGAGAACTTGGCATACTTGAAGTCATATTGCACTTGGCGTTCCGCTTTGGTAGCTTGGTGCACTAGCTCGATGAGATTTGAGTATGATTGGAAGTCGGCGATCTTCTTGATAGGGTGATTGAGTTTGTTCAAGAAACGTGCCATTGTTTGCTCATCATCTTCCGTGACATTGGCTCTTATCATTGCAATCTCCATCTCCTTGTAGTATTCTTCAATGCTCTTTGTTCCTTGCTTGAGTTATTAGAGTTTCTTGAAGAGGTCGCAGTTGTTGTAGGTAGGTACGAAGCGTGCTCTCATGACATCCTTCATTTGCGCCCAAGTAGTGATGGGTGGTTCACCTCTTGCCTCTTGGTGCTCTATGATTTGTTCCCACCAAATGAGGAGATAGTCTTGGAACTCAAGGTATGCCATCGCGATCTTCTTCTCTTCTTCAAAATTGTGCAAACGGAAGATCTTGTCAACTTTCAATGCCAATGAAAGGTACTCTTCGGGATCATTGCTTCCGTTGAACTTGCGCATGGTGACCTTAAGTTTGCCATAACGTTGCTCTTCACTGTGTTGGGGTCGGGGATGATGATGCCCATGTTGTTGATGATTGATCAACTCGTGGTGCTCTTGGCGCGGAGGGTTGTAATCGCCATGTTGTTCTTGTCGTGGAGGATCTGCATTGTCTTCATGCTCTTGATTGACTTGTTGTTCTTGGCGAGCTTGTGGAGGAGCTTGTCGAGCTCGAGGATGAACTTGACGATGCAGACGAGCTTGAAATCTTCGTTCTTGAATTTCTTCGTGAAGTGCTTCCTCTTGTTCACGGGCTTGTCGGCTTTGGTCGGCAACAGCTCGACTCGAATCGCGTAGAGCTTGTTGCGCCGCAAGTGCTTGAGCGTCACGGAGTTGTTGTTCTTGACGTTGTGACTCGGCATCTTGAGCATTTTTGTGTAGACGCGCTCGCTCTTCCTCTTCATGTTGGCGTTGTCATTGCCGTTCTCGTGCTAGCGCAAAGGCCTCTTGAGTTTGACGTTGTCGGCGCTCTTGAGAGTCGGTCTCTCGTAGGAGATTGATACTTGCTTGACGGTCGGTGCACGCGGCTCGACGAAGAGTGTTTGATGTCGGTGTACTAGAGCCGGAGAGGGTGAAGCCGGAGTGGCGGCTCGAACGGCTCCTTCTTGAAGTGGAAGACGATCGGTTGAGCAACAAAGCATGAATTTTGTCCATCCTTGCGTCATTCTCTTGCTTGTGATCATCGAGCTTGTGGTCGAAGTAGTCCCTTGTACGTTGCTCGGAAAGTTGCAAGTTGGCGGCAAGGTTCTCGACGCATTCACTCATAGCTTGTTGCTCTTGATGGAAAGCAAGTTGTGCACCAAAGAGGTGACTCTTGGTGACGAAGGAGTTCATGTCGTCATCTTGCTCCATGAAGAGTGGGTTGGTAGAAGTACTTGGCCTATCCATCATTCCAAGACAAATGTGAGTGGTAGAAAGAGAAGAACGAGTACCAAATGTACCTTGACCGAAGTTGAAAGTGGATCGAGGATCACTCCAATGTAGGACAAGGAAAGAGCACAATTGGTACTAGCTCTTGTCGGTTTCTCACACCTACACAAGTAAAAGCTTTTGGTGGAGCTTGGTTAGGAAGGTGGCACAAAATTTGATGCAATTGTAAGTGAGCTTCAATAATGTTGGAAAAGATTCACAAGATGCAATGTAATAGGTAGACCAAGCATATAAGGTACATGGAAACACACGCACAAAAAGATAAGTGGGGTTGTGCAACCAAGGGTGAGCCAAAATGGAATCCACAAAAATTCTCTTGTTGCACAACACTAGAGAGACGCTATTACGATTGCACAATAGGCGGATACAAGAACTTGTGCACAACCTACTTAGCAAAAATGCAACGACTTCTATCCCCAATATGTTCTATGCAAGGTGTTGCTATGATATGATCCAGGATGATCAAGTATTACAATCTTAATGTTGTAAGATGCTGTGGTTCTTGCTTAAAAGCTCTTTGCTTAACTTTTATCTTTGCTTAAAAGCTTGTTTGGCTCTTTGATGTTTGAGCTCTTTTCTCATGCAATGCTTGACGAACCAAGATAGCAAATGAGTATGCGATGACAACTTTGTGACACAAGGGATGATACCAATATATGCAACAATGATGTATGTATGCTATGGGAAGTATGATCACTAATGTGCACAAGTCTCGTTGCCGGCAATACTCAATGGCTAGTATCGGTGGGTAAGCAACACAAAGGAGTAAGGCTATGATGGCTATCAATGTAATGGCAAGAATGATATGTCCAATACCAAGATGAGGTTACCGGTCTTGCTTCCGGTATGGTGTCAAAATGGTGGCACGAGTACCAAGATGTAGTCGAGGTGGTCGTTGTTGATGACGCGTCCGTGTCGAAGATGAGCGGCGGTGATGTCGATGTCGAACCATACCTAAATAGCCGAAACACAAAAGGATACGGTACCGCAACTCAAATTCTCAAACCTGGAAGTAGCAATTGTGTCGGAGAGCAAAACGGTCCAAAAATGGTTGGGTTATGCGGAAGTGGTGGTGGTATGCGGAAGTATATATGGTATATGGTGGGCACCGGAACAAAATTTGGTGGAAATTGGGCGGAAAACGGGGCGATGGATGGAGATGTTGCTGCCAGGGGTCGGATGTCCGGGTGGAAGGCCGGATGTCCGGGTGGGGCCGGATGTCCGGGCTCTATGGGCCAGATGTCCGGGATCTGGATCTGGGGACGAACGAGATGAACACCGCGTGGGGAGGTTAAATCCGGGCGAAATTCAGAGGAATTTGTGGATGGAAATTGGGGGGAAAAGGATGGGAAGCCAGATCCACACAAAACAAAGCAAATCCACGGATCCAAACCAACAAAATCTCAACACACCAACAAATCACAAAAAAAATTGGGGCTATTTTTGGTGGGGAATTTTCAAATTAGGACGAGAAACAACAAAACAAGGCTAGAAACACAACGGGGAGGCTCCGAAATCATGATCAACCTGGCTCTAGATACAAAAATGATGTAGGGTAGAACCTTAATCGCCCGATCTTTCATGAAAGGAGCGGATCCCGGGAAGAATACGAGGAACACAAAGAGGGAAACGAGGGAAAACGAGGGAAATCACAAGGGGAAACACAAGAGGAACACTCAACTAACAATAACAAGTCACACATGTGCTAGATCTTTGGATACATGGAATGATACACGGTCCATGGACAACTAGGGACGATACAAAAGGGTAACCGGTTCTTCTCCGTGAGGAGGTCTTGAGGTTCTTCCCTAAAGAGGGGTCTTGAATCCGCTTGGGGGATCTTCTCCGGTGGAGGCTCGAATATCCGAGGAGAAGGTAACCAAGTGGATGAGCAAAGCTCTCACACAAAATATGAGCTAATCCTTTGCTGACGCTAGAAAGTTGTACGGGATGGAGTATATATAGTCTAGGGGGGTAGAAGGGGTACACGGGCCTCGGCCCTTTACTGTGCGCAGATAGGGAGGCCGGACGTCCGGGCGTCGGGCCGGATGTCCGGGCTGTGGAGGCCGGATGTCTGGGCTAGTGAAGCTGGCCATGTTGCTCTCGGGTTCGGGGGTGTCCGGATTTCCGGGCAGGGGGCCGGATATCTGGGACCTCGGGAAGGGCCGGATGTCCGAGCTTGCAGGGCCGGATGTCCGGGGCCTGTAGGCACTTGGTGGTTGAGCAGCTGTGGAGGAAGGCACTCCAGGGGCCAGATGTCCGGGGCTTGGGAGATGCTCTTGGCTCCTTCCGTTGGTTCTCCTCATCCGTGGACTTGGGGACTTGTCCGTCTTCACGCGCATCTTCGGGAGGACCCTCTTGGTACCTAATCATGCACAACATCTCGGACTTAGGTAGTAGCCATGTCTCATGCATAGAAAGTGGTAGTTCAGAGATGATCTTGGGCCAGGCCCTTATCTTTGATAGCTTTGGCTTGGGCTCGTGTCATTGGTCTAAGTGGTGCCGTTGGAGGTGTGGGTGCGTCCATGGGGATGATCTTGGGATGCTCCGCATCAAGCGAGCCCGAGCCCTCCGCCGCGTCTGCTGCCGCCGACGGGTTAGCCCCGGTTTGACCAGGGATTTGACCTCCCTTGGGTCGCTGACAAGTGGGCCAGGCCCCTGCTAATTTTGCTTAACTATTAATTAATCTTAATTAGCCCTACTGATACTAACATGTGGGCCCAGGGCCTTAACTAATCTAGCTTAGGATTAGATTAGTGCTAATTAAATTAGGTTAGTTAGTTAGACACTGACATATGGGTCCCACTGGTCAGGTTTGACTTGGACCGCTCTGTTGACCTGCTGACATCACCGTGATGCATTGCTGACGCAGTAATGTTTTCTGGATTTTAAATAAATCTAAATGATTTATTTATTTTCAAAAAATAACCTAAACTTTGAAAATCCGTAGAAATTAAACCGTATCTCCAAATGAAAAGATTTATATATGAAAATGATCAGAAAAATCCAATCTATCCATCTGTACCATTTTCATGCATGTTAGAACAACTTATAGCTGTTGTTTTGGGCCAATCATACAAATGGCATTTGAATATCCACATATGGAGTTTGACTTTGAATCTTGGATTCAAACCAACCCCATTTAACCTGTTGCTAGTTGCATTAGCTCAAATCACAACATATTGACATGTCATGCTCATGCATCATATTGTGCATTGCATTGATAGTGTTCTTTCTCTATTGCCGGTGTTTGTCCCCTCTCAGTAGATGTGGTTCCGACGATGAGTTCGATGACACCGATGAAGCGCTATACTATCTTCAGAAATGCCAGGCAAGAAAAAACCCCTTGTTCATTCCGATACAATTCCACTCTCTCACTCCTGCTCTCTTTTACTACATTAGGACAACAACGATTCAACTGTTACATGATGCGGTAGTTGAACCCCTTTCCTCTGCATGACCTGTCATTGCCACAGTAAATAGATGAAACCCACTAGCATGAGTAGGAGTTGTTTAAGCCCTGATGTGCCTCATTCATGCTTGTTTGTCATGCCTGCTACTGCTTAGAGTTGAGTCAAGTCCGATTCATCGGGGATGAATTGGAATGTGGTGGACATGTCCTACTATTGAGAGCTAAGTGTGTGAACACGATTTGGTAAAGGTAGCGGTGAGAGGCCATGTAGGAGTACATGATGTGTTTTCTCATTGAAGTCGTCCTCAGGAACTGAGTTCTGTGCTTGTGATCCATGAAGAGATACTACCACCCGTTGGGCCATGAAATATGACCCCGCTCGACTTATAAACCCCCCTGTCCTCTGTCCAGGAGGGTCAAGTAGTTTTTGGTGTTTGTAGTATGCTGGAGGCCGTGCGCAGCACTGTCCCAAGAGGTGGGCTATGATGCGGTAGGCACGTGGCCCGGTGTACCAAGTCGCCCGTTTGGTGCCCCGGGAACCCTGCACACATCATTCGGGCTGTAAGTGGAAACCTCGGCCAGACTCCCTTCGCATGGAACCTGGACTAGGGACTTGTGTGGTTATGTGGCGACACGACCCGAATGGATCAAGTCTACTGTGCTTGGGTGTCATCCCTGGATCAATAATGCTGACACCACACAGTACATCGAAGGATTTATAGCAGAGTGGCAATCACACACTTATTACATCGTTGTCTCAAAGGGAACTTATTACAATAAACATGGCTTAAGGCCATCTTGTGTCGATAACAGCGGAAGACTTGGAAGATAAATGGGTCCATCAACTCCAACGGCATCACTGAGTATAGAACCACGACCTAAGAACACCTCAATGGTCGTCTGAAAAGTCTGCAACATTAACGTTGCAGCCCGAAAACGGGTCAGCACATGGAATATGCTGGCAATGTAACACATAGAGAGTAATGGAATGAAACAGCTATACTATATGCATATATGGCTGGTGGAAAGCTCTATGGTTACAGTTTTGCGTAAAGCCAGTTTTTCCCTACTGCAAAGGAATAAATTTATTTAACTATCATGGTGGTTGTGAAACATTGAGAATGGTTGACGGCATTCTCAATCCCAATTAAAGGTAATTAAAACCCAACAACATTAATTAGAAGTAACATGTTGAGATTCACATGATATTCAAGTACTAGATACTCAATTTGTCCATAACCAGGGACACGGCTAATCATGATTAGTTTGTACACTCTGCAGAGGTTTGCGCACTTTTCCCCACAAGACTCGATCGCCTCCGTTTGGTTTCTCGCACTACACGGTGTTTGAGAAACGGATGACCGAGACATAGTTTTTCAGAAGCGCTAGCACCTTATGTGTGGGTAGACCGGTACACCTACTTTCCCCTACATCTGCTAGTCTACCCGTAAGAGTTCACATGACTTAGTCCACTATGCCAGAGCCCATAATGGCTTGTGGCTGCACACGGAAGTTTCTAGCATGAAAGATCTTATGATCCCTTTGAGCCTGGGTGGCGGTCCAAAAAAAACAGGCAAGTCCTGATAGACATCAGGTGCCTCAATCCACCCAGATGTGTGTTTAAGTTGCCACCTTAGATAAACCATTAAAATTATCAACTCACATCTATCATGGATATCACTCACCCAATCCACGTCTACTAGCATAGCATGGCATAATAAGCAAACGTAGAAGTAACTCCCAAGGGTTTCATAATAATACAGGTAATAGGTACTACCTCATCTACTTCCCATCCCACAATTTAATTAGATCCTAATCATGCAATGTGAGAGGATTGATCTAATGCAATAAAACTGGGTTGTAGAAAAGGTATGATCAAAGTGTTACTTGCCTTGCTGATGATCCGCGAGACCTAGGGTTTCGAAGTAACAAGCGGCGCAATCCGGGTAATCTATCGCAGACAAACAACAAGAATACAATAAGTACTCATCTAATGCACAGGTAAAACTCGAACAAAAGAACGAACCAGATAGTTCAACTTAAGAACTCTGGTTGCAAAGAAAAAAACGAACCGAACAAAGAAACGGAAAACAAACGGCGGAACAAAACAACTCAGTTCTAGCAAGTTGAATCTAGGTCAAATTTTACCGGGGCAAAACTTGTTTAAGTTGATTAGACGGAACGGCGGTTTCGAAACGAAACTCCAGGCGCTTGAGTCACCTAATTCCGATAAACGAGCGAGAAGGTAAACTAGAACGAAGATCGGATCTGAGATCGCGATCGCGGAATAAATCCGACGAAAAGAAAATGAAGAATGGCTAAACGAACGGATGTCATTAACCGGAAAAGAATCGGTGATCACGTTCGTTGAGACGAACGGTCCGAAAGAAGAACGAAAACCGCTCTAGGGTTTTCGGAAAATAAACCGAAAAGAAAAACCGATCTAGAAACCGGAACGGTTTAGAAAAGAAGAGAAAAAGAATCGGAACGATTAGAAGAAAATGATCCGAGGAAAAGAGACGCGGGGCAACCTCCGGCGAGGTCTCCGGCGAGGGGCTCCGGCGGCGTGGCGTAGGGCGGCGGCGGGGGCAAGGTGCAGCGGCGCGGGTGTGGCGGCGGCGCGGGTGTGGGGTGGCGTGGCGGCGGTGTAGGGCGCGGGGTGTGGTGGAGGGCTTGGGGCTTGGGGCTTGATTTGATGATTTAGAGGGGGGGGTGTTGGGGTATTTATATTGGGGAGGGGAGGGGGTTTCTTGGGGTAGGGGACAAGAAATAGAGTAGGAAAAAGAGTCCTAGAAGAAAAAAGGAAAATGGAACAAAGGAAAAAGGCTAGCCTAGAATCCAAAAAGGATTCGGCCAGAGCAAGAGGCGGCGGCGGCCTGGCGCCTGCCTGCGCCTGGCGCGCGCGCGGCTGGGAGGAGGCCGGCTGGCTGGGCCTTTGGCCCGGCTGGCCTGGCGGGAGTTTCCTTTTTTTTAACTGGTTCAGCGCGCAGAAAAAAAAACAAAAAGGGAACTAAACGAACTCCGAAAAATCTAAAGTAAATTTTCCCCGACTCCTAAAAATGAGCCGAACAAAATGAACTTTTCTCCGGACCTAATATGCAATTTTTGAAAATGCACATTTTTCCCTATCCAAATAAAATGCAAATAAACTCCGGAAAAACCAAAATTGATCTATTTATTAAATCTTCATTTTTCCTAAATTTGGGAAAGTCATATTATTCCTCTCTTATATTTTTGACACCGAAAAAATAATTGAAGATGAAATAAATAAATCAAATGATCCTCTTTTCAAATTTGAGAAAACTCTCAAATATGAAAATAACGAAATCTCCAACTCTCTCCGTGGGTCCTTGAGTTGCGTGAAATTTCTAGGATCAACCAAAATGCAAGAAAAATATGATATGCATGATGATCTAGTGTATAACATTCCAAATTGCAAATTTGGGATGTTACAAACCTACCCCCCTTAAGATGAATCTTGCCCTCGAGATTCGGGTTGGCTAGAAAATAGGTGAGGGTGGTCCTTGAGCAAATCTTCTTCTCTCTCCTAGGTGGCTTCATCCTCTGAGTGGTGGTTCCACTAAACTTTGCAAAACTTGATAACCTTACTGCGAGTAACTCTAATGGCATAATAGAGAATCTTGACTGGCTTCTCCTCATATGTTAGGTCATCCTTTAACTGAATCGCTTCGAGTGGCACGGTATCTCTTAGCGGTATCTCCGCCATCTTGGCGTGACATTTCTTCAGCTGAGAAACATGGAATACATCATGAACTCCTGACAGTCCCTCTGGTAATTCCAACTTATAAGCGACTTCTCCCATACATTGCAAGATCTTATACGGTCCAACGAAACGCGGTGCTAATTTTCCCTTAACTCCAAAACGCTTAACTCCTCGAAGTGGGGATACTCGAAGATAAACTCTGTCTCCGGTTTAGTAAACTGTCTCCTTGCGTTTAGAATCTGCGTAGCTCTTCTGCCTGGACTGGGCTACCTTGAGCCTATCGCGAATCAACTTAACTTTCCGTTCAGACTCCTTAATCAAATCTGGTCCAAAGAACTAACGATCTCCAACTTCGTCCCATGACAACGGTGTCCTGCACCTCCTTCCGTATAAAGCTTCGAAAGGTGCCATCTTCAAACTGGTTTGGTAACTGTTGTTATAAGAAAACTCCGCATACGGCAAATTATCGTCCCAGCTAGATCCATAATCTAGTGCACAAGCTCTCAGCATATCTTCCAAAATCTGATTGACTCTCTCAGTCTGTCCATCCGTCTGTGGGTGAAAAGCTGTGCTGAACTCTAGTCTGGTTCCTAAAGTTTCAGGCAACTGATTCCAAAACTTTGAGGTAAATTGGGTTCCTCTATCTGATACGATACTCCTCGGAACTCCATGCAAACAAATGATCCTAGTCATGTATATCTTTGCCAACTTAGCACTGGTGTAAGTGGTCTTAACTGGAATAAAATGTGCTACCTTCGTCAAACGATCAACTACTACCCATATCGAGTCATATCCTGCTTTCGTCCTGGGTAGTCCTGTGATAAAATCCATGCCTATCTTAACCCACTTCCATTTGGGTATCGGCAATGGTTGTAACAATCCCGCTGGCTTCTGATGTTTTGCCTTTACTCTCTGACATACGTCACAAACTGCTACATATGCTGCAATATCCTTCTTCATTCCGGTCCACCAGAATGTTTCCTTCAAATCCAAGTACATCTTGGTATTCCCTGGGTGAATCGAATACGGTGAATCATGTGCCTCCTGCAAAATCAACTTCCTGATCTCCGGGTCATTTGGCACATAAACACGGTCCTCAAACCATAAGGTATCGTGCTCATCCTCACAAAATCCCTTTGCTTTTCCTTCGCTCAATTTCTCTTTTATAGCAGCAATCTCCTTGTCAGATTTCTGAGCTTCTCTGATCTTATCCATCAATGTTGACTGAATCTCTAATGCTGCTACATAGCCTTTCAGAACTATTTCCAAACATAGTTCACGAAGGTTTTCTGCTAACTCCTTTGGTATTTCTCCCGTCATTAGGGTGTTGACATGGCTCTTACGGCTCAATGCGTCAGCTACTACATTAGCCTTTCTGGGATGGCAATGCAATCTCATATCATAATCCTTGATCAGCTCCAACCATCTCCTTTGTCTGAGGTTCAACTCTTTCTGTGTGAAAATGTACTTCAAACTCTTGTGATCCGTGTACACCTCACAATGATTTCCAATGAGAAAATGTCTCCATGTTTTCAATGCATGCACTACGGCTGTTAACTCCAAATCATGCGTGGCATAATTCAACTCATGAGGCTTCAGTTGTCGTGAAGCATACGAAACAACTCTCCCTTCCTGCATAAGCACTGCTCCAAGTCCTCGACGTGAAGCATCGCAATACACCTCATAATCCTTGGTCTGATCTGGCAAAATCAATACTGGTGAGGTGACCAAACGTTCCTTCAACTCCTGGAAACTAGCCTCACATTTCTCGGTCCATTTGAACTTAGTATCCTTCTTCAACAACTCCGTCATAGGCTTCGCAATCTTTGAGAAATTCTCAATGAATCTCCGGTAGTATCCTGTGAGTCCAAGAAAACTCCGGATCTCTCCAACTGTTGTTGGTGCTTCCCATTCGGTTACGGTCTCAACCTTTGTGGGGTCAACTGCTATACCTTCTCCTGATATAACGTGTCCGAGGAATCCAACTTCCTTCAACCAAAACTCACATTTGCTGAATTTGGCGTATAACTGATGTTCCCTTAGTTTCTCCAAAACCAAACGCAAATGTTCCTTATGCTCCACTTCATTCTTTGAATAAACCAGGATGTCATCAATGAACACTACGACGAACTTATCCAAAAACTCCATAAACACTTTGTTCATCAGGTTCATAAAATAGGCCGGTGCGTTAGTCAATCCAAATGACATAACGGTATACTCATACAGTCCATATCTCGTGGTGAATGCTGTCTTAGGTATGTCCTGCTCCTGAATCTTCAATTGATGGTACCCTGATCGCAAATCGATCTTGGAAAACACTTTAGCTCCTTGCAACCGATCAAATAGATCGTTGATAATTGGCAGTGGGTACTTGTTCTTGATGGTTACTTCATTCAATCCCCGATAATCTACAACCATCCTTAATGATCCATCCTTCTTTTCCACTAGAAGTACGGGTGATCCCCAAGGCGAAGAACTTGGGCGAATGTAACCTTTATCCAATAACTCCTTAATCTGATTCATAATTTCTACCAAATCCTTTGCTGGCATCCGGTATGGTCGCTTCGATATTGGGCCTGTACCGATTACTGCATCAGGCTGATCTTCAACCTCCTCCACGTTAACGTGGTTCACCTGTCCCCTATTGAAAGGGTTCGGCTTCTTCCCAGATCTTCCATTGCCATTTCCATTCTGGCCTTCGGTACATTCATTGGCATAATGCCCTGGCTTCGAACACTTATAGCAAGTGACGTGGCTCAGATCTCTCTTGGTTGGGGTGGATGGGGTGGTCCGGTTCTGGCCGTTGCTTCCTCAATTCCCATTACCATTCTTGTGGCCATTATGGTTGTGCGAGCTACCTCCTCCATGGGTGTGCTAAAACTGAAATCCCGGTTTAGGGGCAAAACGGGGCTTCTGCTAGGCTCCAGGGTTATACTTCCCCTGTCCATACTTCCTCTTACGGTTCTCAATCTGCTGTTGCTTCCCTTCAATCATGATGGCATGATCTACCAACTCCTGGTAGTTGTTGAAACTTGCTACCATCAACTGCATGCTTAGCTCATCATTCAATCCTTCCAGAAACTTCTCCTGCTTAGCTGCATCCGTAGCAACGTCATCTGGAGCATAACGTGCTAACTTGCTGAAATCATCAACGTACTGGCCAACTGTCCTTCCTCCTTGGCGTAAGTTGCAAAATTCACGCTTATTCATGGCCATAGCTCCTGCTGAAACATGGGCAGTGCAGAAAGCTTGCTGAAACTGATCCCATGTGATAGTGTCAACTGGGTAAGTGGCTGTGAAATTCTCCCACCATGCTGCCGCGGGTCCGTCAAGCTGGTGTGCGGCAAACTTCACTTTCTCACCATCCGTGCATCCTGCAGTGGTCAACTCCCTTCCTATCTTGCGGAGCCAATCGTCTGCTACTATTGGCTCGGTGCTACTGGAAAACACCGGCGGGTTCAGCCTAAGGAAACGGGCTAAGTGGTCAACAGGTGGTGGTGGTGGTGGGTTGTTGTTGTTGTTCTGCTGGTTCTGGACTAACATCTGCATCAACTGATTCTATTGCTGGATCAACTGAGTGAGCTCCGGTGGAAATCCATTGTCACGTCTCGGAGGCATCTAAGGGTTTAGAAAAATATGAGAATTAAGAATAGAATGAGGTCTAAAGGAAAACACTACCCCAATGCACATGAGCAAATGCACACAAAATCACTTCATTCAATCAAACAAGGGCTTACAATCGGTCTAACTATCGCAAAAGTGCTCGACTATAATGTTTAGATGGGGGAATACCACTACTATCTGGTGGTCATCTAGAAATTTGAACCGGTGGAAGACTGCATGATATCTGCTCCAGCTTCATCTTCAAAGTCGGGTTCACGTGGATCCAAATCGGTGTCGTCGATGATGTTGTAGTTGTCCGGACATGCGACGTACTTGTCTTCCTCCATGGATGCTAACTTCTCCTTAAGTTCTTCAATCCCCTGCTTAAGATCGTTATTGTGACTTGCTAGAGCTACGATCTCGTCCATGTAGTCCTTGCGTGTAGACTTCAGTTCTCCTTCTAGCTCGATGATCCTTGCCTTCGCATTCTTCAACTCTATCATATCATTGCACATCTGGTTCTCGTGGCGTCAAATGTGCTGGTTTAACTGCTGGATGAAAGATGCAATGGATCTATCCTTCTTGGTACTGACTAACTCCCATTGTTCGTCTCGGCGTCCGCAAATCTGGTAGATAGTGTCCTTGAGGTCTTCTTGGTAAACTTCTCCAATGCGTCCTATTGTGATATGAGCTGCCATGCTCCTTCCTAGACTCCAGGTTGGTGCATTGAAAACACTATCTATGGGCTTTGTGATTGGCGCCAGGTTGGTGCATTGAAAACACTATCTATGGGCTTTGTGATTGGCGCAAATGTCCTTCCCGGAACGTGAGCTTGAATCTTCCAGCGCTCCTCTTCAGGCAGAGTGGCGTTGAAGGTTCCCGTGAAGCTTGGTAATCCAATGTTCAGGTACTTGGTGACTTCCTTCAGGTGAAATCCAAATGGTGTGCCTTCATCCGGTTGAGCGTACTTAATCTTCACGTGCGTCATCCTAAAAGAGTAGAAAAGATGAGGATTTTAGAAAATGAGAAGAGAATGGTGATCTATGGCTTTAACTTAGTGGTCGTGTCCTACAGCCAGCGTGTGCTCTGATACCATCTCTGTGGCGACCCGACCCGAATGGATCAAGTCTACTGTGCTCGGGTATCATCCCTGGATCGGTAATGCTGACACCACACAGTACATCGAAGGATTTATAGCAGAGTGGCAATCACACACTTATTACATCCTTGTCTCAAAGAGAACTTATTACAATAAACATGGCTTAAGGCCATCTAGTGTCGATAACGGCGGAAGACTTGGAAGATAAATGGGTCCATCAACTCCAACGGCATCACTGAGTATAGAACCACGACCTAAAAACACCTCAATCGTCGTCTGAAAAGTCTGCAACATTAACGTTGCAGCCCGAAAACGGGTCAGCACATGGAATATGCTGGCAATGTAACACATAGAGAGTAATGGAATGAAACAGCTATACTATATGCATATATGGCTGGTGGAAAGCTCTATGGTTACAGTTTTGCGTAAAGCCAGTTTTTCCCTACTGCAAAGGAATAAATTTATTTAACTATCATGGTGGTTGTGAAACATTGAGAATGGTTGACAGCATTCTCAATCCCAATTAAAGGTAATTAAAACCCAACAACATTAATTAGAAGTAACATGTTGAGATTCACATGATATTCAAGTACTAGATACTCAAGTTGTCCATAACCGGGGACACGGCTAATCATGATTAGTTTTGTACACTCTGCAGAGTTTTGCGCACTTTTCCCCACAAGACTCGATCGCCTCCGTTTGGTTTCTCGCACTACACGGTTTTTGAGAAACGGATGACCGAGACATAGTTTTTCAGAAGCGCTAGCACCTTACGTGTGGGTAGACCGGTACACTTACTTTCCCCTACATCTGCTAGTCTACCCGTAAGAGTTCGCACGACTTAGTCCACTATGCCAGAGCCCATAATGGCTTGTGGCTGCACACGGAAGTTTCTAGCATGAAAGATCTTATGATCCCTTTGAGCCTGGGTGGCGGTCCAAAAAAAACAGGCAAGTCCTGATAGACATCAGGTGCCTCAATCCACCCAGATGTGTGTTTAAGTTGCCACCTTAGATAAACCATTAAAATTATCAACTCACATCTGTCATGGATATCACTCACCCAATCCACGTCTACTAGCATAGAATGGCATAATAAGCAAACGTAGAAGTAACTCCCAAGGGTTTCATAATAATACAGGTAATAGGTACTACCTCATCTACTTCCCATCCCACAATTTAATTAGATCCTAATCATGCAATGTGAGAGGATTGATCTAATGCAATAAAACTGGGTTGTAGAAAAGGTATGATCAAAGTGTTACTTGCCTTGCTGATGATCGGCGAGACCTAGGGTTTCGAAGTAACAAGCGGCGCAATCCGGGTAATCTATCACAGACAAACAACAAGCATACAATAAGTACTCATCTAATGCACAGGTAAAACTCGAACAAAAGAACGAACCAGATAGTTCAACTTAAGAACTCCGGTTGCAAAGAAAAAAACGAACCGAACAAAGAAACGGAAAACAAACGGCGGAAGAAAACAACTCGGTTCTATCAAGTTGAATCTAGGTCAAATTTTACCGGGGAAAAACTTGTTTAAGTTGATTAGACGGAACGGCGGTTTCGAAACGAAACTCCAGGCGCTTGAGTCACCTGATTCCGATAAACGAGCGAGAAGGTAAACTAGAACGAAGATCGGATCTGAGATCGCGATCGCGGAATAAATCCGACGAAAAAGAAAATGAAGAATGGCTAAACGAACGGATGTCATTAACCGGAAAAGAATCGGTGATCACGTTCGTTGAGACGAACGGTCCGAAAGAAGAACGAAAACCGATCTAGGGTTTTCGGAAAATAAACCGAAAAGAAAAACCGATCTAGAAACCGGAACGGAAAGAATCGGAACGATTAGAAGAAAATGATCCGAGGAAAAGAGACGCGGGGCAACCTCCGGCGAGGTCTCCGGCGAGGGGCTCCGGCGGCGTGGCGTAGGGCGGCGGCGTGGGCAAGGTGCGGCGGCGCGGGTGTGGCGGCGGCGCGCGTGTGGGGTGGCGTGGCGGCGGTTGGCGTGGCGGCGGTGTAGGGCGCGGGGTGTGGTGGAGGGCTTGGGGCTTGGGGCTTGATTTGATGATTTAGAGGGGGGGTGTTGGGGTATTTATATTGGGGAGGGGAGGGGGTTTCTTGGGGTAGGGGACAAGAAATAGAGTAGGAAAAAGAGTCCTAGAAGAAAAAAGGAAAACAGAACAAAGGAAAAAGGCTAGCCTAGAATCCTAAAAGGATTCGGCCAGAGCAAGAGGCGGCGGTGGCCTGGCGCCTGCCTGCGCCTGGCGCACGCGCGGCTGGGAGGAGGCCGGCTGGGTGGGCCTTTGGCCCGGCTGGCCTGGCGGGAGTTCCTTTTTTTTTAACTGGTTCAGCGCGCAGAAAAAATAACAAAAAGAGAACTAAACGAACTCCGAAAAATCTAAAGTAAATTTTCCCCGACTCCTAAAAATGAGCCGAACAAAATGAACTTTTCTCCGGACCTAATATGCAATTTTTGAAAATGCGCATTTTTCCCTATCCAAATAAAATGCAAATAAACTCCGGAAAAACCAAAATTGATCTATTTATTAAATCTTCATTTTTCCTAAATTTGGGAAAGTCATATTATTCCCTCTCTTATATTTTTGACACGGGAAAAATAATTGAAGATGAAATAAATAAATCAAATGATCCTCTTTTCAAATTTGAGAAAACTCTCAAATATGAAAATAACGAAATCTCCAACTCTCTCCGTGGGTCCTTGAGTTGCGTGAAATTTCTAGGATCAACCAAAATGCAAGAAAAATATGATATGTATGATGATCTAGTGTATAACATTCCAAATTGGAAATTTGGGATGTTACAGGTTAGTCAGGTCGTGGTCTACACCCACGTCAGCTTTCCCTTGATGTCTGCCGAGCACATGTCGTGTGCAGATGCTAAGTTGTGGAAACATGTGTGAAGAAGTACACCCCTACAAGGTTATAAATGATCTATTAGAATAGCCACGTCCACGGTAAAGGACTTCTGGGTTGCCTATAAAGTTCATAGACAAGTGGAAGTGGATACTCTAAAATGTGCAAGATAAGTGTGAGTACTATGGATGGCCTTCTCGTAGGGAGACGGGAGCAGATCCATAGTGGCGTATTGATATGGTGAATATGTGTACTCGTGTGCGCCACCTCAAAAGAGTTACTTGCAGTCGTAGTTCAGGATAGCCACCGAGTCAAAGCTGGCTTGCTGCAGTTAAACTCCACCACCCCCTTTGTTGATACTGATGCATATGTAGCTAGATTTGATGTAAGTCTTGTTGGGTACATTTGCACTCACGTTTGCTTAATTTATGTTTTTGTAGAGAGACTTCAGCCTCGCTAGTAGTTCCGTGTGGCCTTCTACGTTTAGCTTGTTACCTCAGCTACGATCTTGTGCCCTCGGCAGGGTGTTGTAGATAGTCAGGCTTCTTAGCCTTTTTTCATTTGTAGTTGTCTGTACTCAGACAAGTTAAGCTTCCGCATGTGCTTATTGCTTGTATGACTTGAATGCTGGGTCATCATACCCATGTCTGTAATATCTGGCTCTTCAGAACCTAATCAATAAATACTTTGAGTTGTAGAGTTTTATTGTGATGCCATGTTGTATTTGCACATATCGAGCATATTGTGTGTATGATTTGAACTGCTTGGTATGTGTGGGATCCGACAACCTAGTTGTTTATCCTTGGTAGCCTCTCTTACCGGGAAATGTCTCCTAGTGCTTCCACTGAGCCATGGTAGCTTGCTATTGCTCCGGATCACTTAGGCTGGCCAGCATGTGTCCTTCTTCGTTCCTGTGTCTGTCCCTTCGGGGAAATGTCACGCAGTGACTACCGGAGTCCTGTTAGCCCAGCTGCTACAGCCCGGATTCACTCGCCGATGACCGACACGTTCGTTGTTGGGCCATGTATGCCTGTCCCTGTAAGTTAGTGCCACTTTGGGTTTACGACTAGTCATGTTGGCCCGGGTTCTCTGTCATATGGATGCTAGCGACACTATCATATACGTGAGCCAAAAGGTGCAAACGGTGCCGGGCCAGGTAAGGTGGCACCCGTGGGAATACCGTGCGTGAGGCCGCAAAGTGATATGATGTGTTACATGCTAGATCGGTGTGACTTAGGATCGGTGTCCTGACAGCTTTGATATCAGAGCCTAACTGCCTGTAGGATTACCAAGCCAAACTGGTCGAAGTCTTGTCTAGAAATGCTTTAGATATGTAACGGAATTGATTGTGGAAGGGAACGTAAGGCTCTTTTTACTCCTTTACCTTATGCCCTTCTGATCCGAGTCATCATATTTTTTCCTACGGGGTTAAGGAACTAGGCTTTCTCTTCTTTCTATCAGGATCATGTGTTACTAATCCATAGACTTATAGGAATGATGGATTCAAGTCTCATTTCAGCTCCTACTACTTCCGTGTGTTCATAGCTGGCCTCAAAACCTTGATATTGTGATGTTGAGCGGTTATGCCACCATTTTGCAGGATGTCTCAAATCTTTTTGAGCATTTACAACCGTTATGTTGTCCGAGTCATCCCAGGTTTCAAAATAGTCTGATGCATTTGTAAATCCCTTCTTCCCGTTCCCGATGTTCCTTGGGCCAGATTAACCACACTAACCAGTGTGTTGAGGTACTCTATTGGCTCGACATATATGTTGAAGCCATTATTATGACCCTAGGTGTCTTAGAGAACCACTTAGTAATCTAGCAATGATTTGTATCCCCAGTGTGATGATTCTGGCCATCATTCTCGAAAGCATCCCGTGATGTTATTAGTTAGTAGGTATTCCATTCCTGGGTTCTTGAACCCGAGATTCACCCTACTTACTTCATGTTGATAATGTTTGCTAGTTCCTTTAGGATATTAGTAACCTTTGTGATAGTCTTCGAGGTCCGTGGTATATCATTCTTCCAATACCATGAACCATCATGGCAAAATTTCTCCTGAACCAAAAGATCACAACCAGAGTGCTTTTGATGAGTTCTCAATTCTATGTTGTGACTCTGCCAGTTCTACCTTTCTGCATGGATTATCCGGAAGAAATATGATGAGCTTTGTTCGACATACTAAGCTATGCATCCGCAACTCAGAAAACCATATGTTCCTTTGAGTTATCTCTCTTTAGTTGTATTCTGACCTTTGTCTATCAATTGATAGTTAGGACTAGTTGTGCATTCATGTTATCGATGCCTATTATTCTTGTGGTCCGTCAAGCCATTCTATTCCAGAATGACTAGGAGAAACAAACTCCAGCACCTCATCCATTTCTTGGACTGGTCAAAGTAGTTGTATTCCGCCGATCAAAATGGCAATCCAGCTTTTGTTCCGTTTTACCTCGGAGTATTACCCCCTTTATGTCAGGATCGTCATGAGAATTGCACCATCTCTCATGAATTCTTAAGGCGGTGATACGTCTTTCCATCATTTTTCATTCCTCGGTCCCGTGTTATCGCAACCGGGATGCCGACAAGTGAACCATGATGTGTGAAATAAATACTCCTAGCAACCAAGTTGCTTGGTAGTTAATGGATATTAATATCATTCTTAGCGTGTTGGTTATCGAATCACTATTCTAGGATTGATCATGCTACCTTGTCCTTATTTCTGGTGCACTCTTCGATCTTTGGGTTAGGGTTGAATCCCTTGCTCTTCTGATCATGTCGTCTTTCCTTGAAAAGCAAGATTGATCTCGAGCTTAATAAAATATCGGTGGTTCGTGATTTTTCGAATATCTTCTCGGAAGTATCACCAGGTTGGGCCTAACTTTTATGTTGAGCTCGTGATCAGGTTGGTTCTCTTATAGAACACCCCTTCTCCAAGAATCTGTGTTGGATATCCCTGAGCTAGTTGGTTAAGCTAAACAATAACATGGAGAGTTGGCAGATAAAGCTTTGCCTTACTTAGTTCATTCTAAAGGGATATCTTTTGAGTGTGTGTGTTGAAAGAAAGATGATATCTTCATCGATTGGTCCTCGTGATCAGTTATTGGATCTATTGTCTTGTCCAAACTTTGATTTGAGTGTGGGCTATATCCTCAAATCATATCAGAACCAACGATGTTCGTAATGTTGTCTTACTCGTGGTTGATCCCTCGAGCATACACCATTATATCTTTTGGTCTTACCAATGCTATCACCGTGTTCACTTAACTGTGGAATTCCATCTATATGGAAACATGGATGGATTGTTTTTGAACCCATTGACAACATTTCCATCTTGTCCATGATTAATGTTGAACATCTAAGTAGTGTTGGAAATTTCTAAAAGCATTATCTTCATGTCACATTCATGAAGCATATGTTGGATGAAAGAAGTGACTTTCTCTGATTGACGTGCATTTGGTGCAAGTTTTCGCCGTGAGTTCAAGAAAGATTGTTTTTGTTTCCTCTAGTACCGTCCCAAGTTAGTCATGCATGTGCAAGGTATGCTATGGTTTGACAGGCTCTCTACCTCCATTTCATATGTATCTCCTAGTACACCAAGCCACTGATTGATTTGTTCATGGATAAGGAGTTCCTTAATAAGAGCTAATCCGGACTTATGAAAGGACTTCAATATCGTCGTTGATGGTTCCAAGCAGAACTCGGTAGTGTTTTGTTGTAAGACTACTACGTGGTCATGCTTGTCTGGGACAATGTGTGATAGAGGCGAGGGTGTCCCGATCTTTCGATGAGATGATAACTATCGATTTGGTGGAGACGACTTTGACGATCCAACTACAAACATGCACGACATTGCATCTTAGCAATCGCTAAACCAATCTCCTGAGATTACAGACGACGCCGGAAGCACGGTCAGCCTGACCACGAAGGTCTATTCCTGCAAGAAATCGAAGAACAACCAAGAATATGATAATGCAATCTGAATATTGCGAATATAGATGAAGTATTGATAAAGGTGGGGATCCGAAAGCGGTCTTGGTCTGGTCGTTGGACACAAACGAAGTACACGAAGTTGCAATGGCTAACTTTTAACTAAACAAATCCCAAGGAAAAAGCTACTAGATGGATCTACATATATAGGAGCAAGGGGTGGCGTCCAAGGAGGTGGGAGGACGTCCCAAGGAAGCCTATAACTAAGCCTAGGTAGTACAAGGCTCATGGGCCCAAGTCGAGGTGATGCAACACCTTTGGCTTGTAGTTTGACTCGGATTCTGCTGCAGCGTCATATTGTTTCGTCGATATCTCAATGATCTGGACGAATTTGAAGGTGATTCCAATTGGGTTGGAAAGAGCACGAAATCTACTTTCCAACAAAAAAATAATCACCCAATTCTGAGTCTGGACGTTTTGAGTCAGGTGTGTCTGGCAGTCCGATATCATGAATGCAGAACGTGAGAGACTGGTCGACTCTATCTTCTCTTGGCCCAGAAAGTGACGTGAGAGGACTTGATTGACTAAACCTAAACTTCTCCTGTTCCCTTATCTTCTACGTGGATTGTACAAATTGTCCCATACACCTGCAATTAGACAAAACACAATAGTGCTGTAAAGTATTCTTTCTTTCTGATAACATAATAGATTTATTGAATAGTTTGCACTAGAAATCACCTGACATAAATATGCTGTATGCAATATTTTGTGTCGTATCCAACGTGTCATGTCCTCATCATAACTCCTTTTTGAACAGCTGTCCTCGGCGTTGCTTTAATCTGAAATGTGCTAACAAAAGAGACATTGTACATGTTGGATCATTTATATGTCATCCATTTTACTTCCCTTGATTTTTGCAGTATGAACACATGTATACATGAGTAACTCCATAGTTCATGAAATCTAAAGCCAAAATTATCACAAGAAGTAGAAGATGAAAATATTGCAACTCAGATTTGTATCCCCAGTGTGATGATTCTGGCCATCATTCTCGAAAGCATCCCGTGATGTTATTAGTTAGTAGGTATTCCATTCCTGGGTTCTTGAACCCGAGATTCACCCTACTTACTTCATGTTGATAATGTTTGCTAGTTCCTTTAGGATATTAGTAACCTTTGTGATAGTCTTCGAGGTCCGTGGTATATCATTCTTCCAATACCATGAACCATCATGGCAAAATTTCTCCTGAACCAAAAGATCACAACCAGAGTGCTTTTGATGAGTTCTCAATTCTATGTTGTGACTCTGCCAGTTCTACCTTTCTGCATGGATTATCCGGAAGAAATATGATGAGCTTTGTTCGACATACTAAGCTATGCATCCGCAACTCAGAAAACCATATGTTCCTTTGAGTTATCTCTCTTTAGTTGTATTCTGACCTTTGTCTATCAATTGATAGTTAGGACTAGTTGTGCATTCATGTTATCGATGCCTATTATTCTTGTGGTCCGTCAAGCCATTCTATTCCAGAATGACTAGGAGAAACAAACTCCAGCACCTCATCCATTTCTTGGACTGGTCAAAGTAGTTGTATTCCGCCGATCAAAATGGCAATCCAGCTTTTGTTCCGTTTTACCTCGGAGTATTACCCCCTTTATGTCAGGATCGTCATGAGAATTGCACCATCTCTCATGAATTCTTAAGGCGGTGATACGTCTTTCCATCATTTTTCATTCCTCGGTCCCGTGTTATCGCAACCGGGATGCCGACAAGTGAACCATGATGTGTGAAATAAATACTCCTAGCAACCAAGTTGCTTGGTAGTTAATGGATATTAATATCATTCTTAGCGTGTTGGTTATCGAATCACTATTCTAGGATTGATCATGCTACCTTGTCCTTATTTCTGGTGCACTCTTCGATCTTTGGGTTAGGGTTGAATCCCTTGCTCTTCTGATCATGTCGTCTTTCCTTGAAAAGCAAGATTGATCTCGAGCTTAATAAAATATCGGTGGTTCGTGATTTTTCGAATATCTTCTCGGAAGTATCACCTTTCCAAGTTGTGGGTTGGTTATCAATGTTTTTCTTACAATGTACACTCCACCAAACAGAAGCAAAACCAGTAAATGCTCTAATGGTAGCTCGTACTCTCTCAAGCTCAGAAAAATCATGGTGAGTAAAAACTTGTTGTACTTCAAGCTCCCAAGCTAGATAAATAGCTGGATTAAATCTACCCTTAAATGATTGTAAAGAGATAACCTGACCATATGCTTGTATGTGTTGTCCCAACTCTCATGATGGTGAAGAAGTGTCCGTCGTCCAAGAACTTCTATCTCCGGAACCTGTCATGATTAGTAGAAACAAGAAACAAAATTCGAGAATAATGTTCCTATGAACTACTAGGATGTGGTTGTAAAGTGCTCACAGTAAAGCAAATATCAATATCTTACAAGTTCTTACCATGCGGCAGGTGGTGACAAGCAACCAGCGGTGTCAAATAACTCTGAAGATTGTGTAAAGCGATTGCCAGGGGAACGTACGTATACACGATGTAGAAATATGTGGAGCTGGGTTTTCTATATATGGTAGCAAAATATTAGCAATAATCAATTCATAGAGGCAATGTTGAATAAACACTCAACAATGGCACTGTGCTAGTCCTAGGCTAGACCGGACTAGAGACGCGAGCCTAGAACACTAATGAGGTCATGCCGTAGCACAACTAGCAACAATAAAGGATATGAGTAGAGCTGATACCACTTGATAGAGGCAAGGGTGTCCCGATATTTCGATGAGATGATAACTATCGATTTGGTGGAGACGACTTTGATGATCCGACAACAAACATGCACGACGTTGCGTCTTAGCAATTGCTAAACCAATCTCCTGAGGTTACTGATGATGCTGGAAGCACGGTCAGCCTGACCACGAAGGTCTATTCCTGCAAGCAATCGAAGAACAACCAAGAATATGATAATGCAATCTGAATATTGCGAATATAGATGAAGTATTGATAAAGGTGGGGATCCGAAAGCGGTCTTGGTCTGGTCGTTGGACACAAACGAAGTACACGAAGTTGCAATGGCTAACTTTTAACTAAACAAATCCCAAGGAAAAAGCTACTAGATGGATCTACATATATAAGAGCAAGGGGTGGCGTCCAAGGAGGTGGGAGGACGTCCCAAGGAAGCCTATAACTAAGCCTAGGTCGTACAAGGCGCATGGGCCCAAGTCGAGGTGATGCAACACCTTTGGCTTGTAGTTTGACTCGGATTCTGCTGCAGCGTCAGATTGTTTCGTCGATATCTCAATGATCCGGACGAATTTGAAGGTGATTCCAGTTGGGTTGGAAAGAGCACGAAATCTACTTTCCAACAAAAAAATAATCACCCAATTCTGAGTCTGGACGTTTTCAGTCAGGTATGTCTGTGCAGTCCGAATCTGAATGCAGAACGTGAGAGACTTGGACTCTATCTTCTCTTGGCCCAAAAGTGACGTGAGAGGACTTTTTGAACAGAACCTAAACTTCTCCTTTTCCCTTATCTTCATACGTGGATTGTACAAATGTCCCATACACCTGCAATTAGACAAAACACAAAAGTGTGTAAAGTATTTTTGTTCTGGATAACATAAATAGATTATTGAATAGTTTGCACTAGAAATCACCTGACAAATATGCATGTATGCTATATTTTTGGTCGTATCCAAGGTAGTCATGTCCTCATCATACTCCCCTTTTTGAAAACAAAGCTGTCCTCGGCGTTGCTTAATCTGAAATGTGGCTAACAAAAGAGACAAGGTGTACATGTTGTATATTTATATGTCATCCATTTTTACTTCCCTTGATTTTTGCACGTATGACACATGTATACATGAGTAACTTCCATAGTTCATGAAATCTAAAGCCAAAAAATTATCACAAGAAGTAGAAGGCATGAAAATATTGCAACTCAGTTTGCACATATAAATGAAGCTCTTATTCATTTCAAAAGATTGACAATGTTCATCATTAAACCATCCCAACATTGGTGAATAAACCTCACTTGCATCAAATTTACATGCTACAACATGCTTAAATAAGCAAACATGCAATAAGTCATTGGACATAGAATCATCACCAAGATTAGAGGTCATATCAAAATGATTAAACATTGGTTCTTTTGCATCAACAGTTAATTCAATGGGTGCACTTAAAATTGTTGGTATTTCAGTTATTTGGTCACATGACGCATTCATGACAGTAAAAAAATAGGTGGTGTTCTCAAATCAACAGGTAACTCAACACATGATGCATTCAAGTTAACTAGGCATGCATCATTCTCATGTGAAGTTATATCATCAATACCTTTATTGTTACCTTGTCGCAAAAGAGGTAGCTGATGTAGGTACGAACGTTGAAAATGTACCATACTCTTGAGATGATGTCGCGCTCACAATCTGAGGTGGGGCTGCTTTAGTAGGTGCAACGGTGAAGGAACCAACCGGTGGTGGTGCGCATGGACTGGAATAGTAGTTGTTGTAGTCACCCAATGCATGCTCCTGTATCTGTCTCGCAAAGGTACAAGCACGAACATACAGACCAGCAATGCAACGAGGAATATACTGAGATCTTGCCTGAATATCATGGTTCAAACCACCAAAAAATCTATTCATTGTATCATCCTCAGATTCTTCTATGTCACAACGATGCATATAAGATTTGAACTCTCGGTAGTAAGCATGAACAGTGTTGTTGCCTTGTTTAAATTGTTCAAATTTGCGAAGCAATTCACGACGATAATAAGGAGGGAAAAATTATTGTCTCATTACATATTTCAAATCTTTCCAAGTTGTGGGTTGGTTATCAATGTTTTTCTTACAATGTACACTCCACCAAACAGAAGCAAAACCAGTAAATGCTCTAATGGTAGCTCGTACTCTCTCAAGCTCAGAAAAATCATGGTGAGTAAAAACTTGTTGTACTTCAAGCTCCCAAGCTAGATAAATAGCTGGATTAAATCTACCCTTAAATGATTGTAAAGAGATAACCTGACCATATGCTTGTATGTGTTGTCCCAACTCTCGTGATGGTGAAGAAGTGTCCGTCGTCCAAGAACTTCTATCTCCGGAACCTGTCATGATTAGTAGAAACAAGAAACAAAATTCGAGAATAATGTTCCTATGAACTACTAGGATGTGGTTGTAAAGTACTCACAGTAAAGCAAATATCAATATCTTACAAGTTCTTACCATGTGGCAGGTGGTGACAAGCAACTAGCGGTGTCAAATAACTCTGAAGATTGTGTAAAGCGATTGCCAGGGGAACGTATGTATACACGATGTAGAAATATGTGGAGCTGGGTTGGCTATATATGGTAGCAAAAGATTAGCAATAATCAATTCATAGAGGCAATGTTGAATAAACACTCAACAATGGCACTGTGCTAGTCCTAGGCTAGACCGGACTAGAGACGGGAGCCTAGAACACTAATGAGGTCATGCCGTAGCACAACTAGCAACAATAAAGGATATGAGTAGCTCTAATACCACTTGATAGAGGCGAGGGTGTCCCGATATTTCGATGAGATGATAACTATCGATTTGGTGGAGACGACTTTGATGATCCGACAACAAACATGCACGACGTTGCGTCTTAGCAATCGCTAAACCAATCTCCTGAGGTTACTGATGATGCCGGAAGCACGGTCAGCCTGACTACAAAGGTCTATTCCTGCAAGCAATCAAAGAACAACCAAGAATATGATAATGCAATATGAATATTGCATATAGATGAAGTATTGATAAAGGTGGGGATCCGAAAGCGGTCTTTGTCTGGTCGTTGGACACAAACGAAGTACACGAAGTTGCAATGGCTAATTTTTAACTAAACAAATCCAAAGGAAAAAGCTACTAGATGGATCTACTTATATAGGAGCAAAGGGTGGCGTCCAAGGAGGTGGGAGGACGTCCCAAGGAAGCCTATAACTAAGCCTAGGTCGTACAAGGCTCATGGGGCCAAGTCGAGGTGATGCAACACCTTTGGCTTGTAGTTTGACTCAGATTTTGCTACAGCGTCAGATTGTTTCATCAATATCTCAATGATCTGACGAATTTGAAGGTGATTCCAATTGGGTTGGAAAGAGCACGAAATCTATTTTCCAACAAAAAAAGAATCACCCAACTCGGAGTCCGTATGAAAAAGTTGTTGGCGTTTTGAGTCAGGTGTGTTTGTGCAGTCCGAATCTGAATGCAGAACGTGAGAGACTTGGACTCTATCTTCTCTTGGCCCTAAAGTGACGTGAGAGGAAATTTTGAACAGAACCTAAACTTCTCCTTTTTCCCTTATCTTCATATGTGGATTGTACAAATGTCCCATACACCTGCAATTAGACAAAACACAAAAGTGTGTAAAGTATTTTTGTTCTGGATAACGTAAATAGACTATTGAATAGGTTGCACTAGAAATCACCTCACAAATATGCATGTATGCAATATTTTTGGTCGTATCCAAGGTAGTCATGTCCTCATCAGCGTGTTCACATGTGTGTAACAGAACCAGCTCATGTTTGGAGCTTTCTATCGTAGTTCATCTCCCGAGAATCTCGCAATGTCATCTCGTCAGTTTGTGTTGCAAACTTTCTCTTCCAGACATGACGTCTGAAATATCCTGACACCAACCAGATCTGAATTTCAGGCAGATATGATGGTTGGGACGTTTCCCAAGAACTATAATATTGGTCTCTATGTAACCCAGTAAAGTGGATGTCGTGGCCAACACACCCACCAGGAAGACCTACTATTGTAGTATCTTGATTGAGGAAGTTGACCACCTCCCCATAAGGATTCCATAGGATTTACTCCAGTAGTTGTTCCTTATGGATTCTTGTGCTCCCAAATTCCGACCTTTTACTTGATGTTTTAGATACCAAACCATATCTATAAATGGGTTACACTAGCACATCAAGGAGAACATTAGAAGCGTAGTGCTAAATGTCTCTCGGTCGATCATCCAGATTTCATTTCCTTGGCATCGCTAAGGTGAAATCTGAGAACGTGTTGTCTTCCTTTGCATCTACATCATCCATCACTATTCATCATGGTAGTATGATGTAACGCCCTCGATGCGGCTATATCTCCCACGTATCGAAGCACGACTTAGAGGCATAACTGCATTGAAAGCAATGTCGCAAGTGAGGTAATCTTCACACAACCCATGTAATACATAAGGGAAAGATATACATAGTTGGCTTACAATCGCCACTTCACACGGTAGATGAATAAAGCATTACATCATCCAGATAGAATCAAGGTCTGACTACGGAACGAAAATAAAAGAAGACTACCCCAAAAGCTACACAGATCCCCGATCAACCCTAACTGGGCCCCACTACTGATCAACTAGAACGAAACAACATAAAGGACAAAATGTTCATCGAGCTCCTCCTTGAGCTTGGTTGCGTCCTCTGCACGGTATCATCGGCACTTGCAACCTGGTTTTGGAAGTATCTGTGAGTCACGGGGACTCAACAATCTCACACCCTCACGATCAAGACTATTTAAGCTTATGGGTAAGGTAAAAGGTATGAGGTGGAGCTGCAGCAAGCGACTAGCATATATGGTGGCTAACAACGCAAATGAGAGCGAGAAGAGAAGGCAAAAGCACGCTCGAACAACTATGATCAAGAAGTGACCCTAGAACAACCTACGTCAAGCATAACTCCAACACCGTGTTCACTTCCCGGACTCCGCCGAGAAGAGACCATCACGGTTACACACGCGATTGATGTATTTTAATTAAGGTCAACTTCAGGTTTTCTACAACCGGACATTAACAAACTCCCATCTGCCCATAACCGCGGGCACGGCTTTTGAAAGTTCAAATCCCTGCAGGGGTGTCCCAACTTAGCCCATCACAAGCTCTCACGGTCAACTTAGGATATTCCTTCTAGCGGGAAGACCCGATCAGGCTCGGAATCCCGGTTACAAGACATCCTCGACAAAGGTAAAACAAGTCCAGCAAGAGCACCCGATGCGCTAACATCCCGATAGGAGCTGCACATATCTCGTTCTCAGGGCAACACCGGATAAGCAATCCGTACAACTAAAACCAGCCCTCGAGTTTCCCTGAGGTGGCGCTGCAAGGGGCTCTAGTATGGACCAACACTTAGACAAGCACTGGCCTGGGGGGGGGGTTAAAATAAAGATGACCCTCGGGATGCGCGACTCCCAAGGGAAAAAGGCTAGGTGGCGAATGGTAAAACCAAGGTTGGGCCTTGCTGGAGGAGTTTTATTCAAGGCGAACTGTCAAGGGGTTCCCATTATAACCCAACCGCGTAAGGAACGCAAAATCCGGGAACATAACACCGATATGATAGAAACTAGGGCGGCAAGAGTGGAACAAAACACCAGGCATAAGGCCGAGCCTTCCACCCTTTACCAAGTATATAGATGCATTAATTAAATAAGAGATATTGTGATATCCCAACAAAATATCCATGTTCCAACATGGAACAAGCTCCAATCTTCACCTACAACTAACAACGCTATAAGAGGGGCTGAGCAAAGCGGTAACATAGCTAAACAACGGTTTGCTAGGGCAAGGTGGGTTAGACGCTTGGCTCAACAATATGGGAGGCATGATAAGCAAGTGGTAGGTATCGCAGAATAGGCATAGCAAAAGAGCGAGTAACTAGCAAGCAAAGACAGAAGTGATTTCGAGGGTATGGTCATCTTGCCTGAAATCCTGCAAGGAAGAAGAACGAGTCCATGAAGAAGACAAATGGACGTAGTCGAATGGGTCCTCACAAACGTGACGTTATCGGAACCAACCCGAAGAAGCAAACACCAGAAAGAAGCATACAACATTGTAAACAACCAACACATGAACATGGTATGATATGCGGGATGTGGTATGCGATGCATATGCATGATTTGCAAAGGAATGATTGAACCTGGCCTCAACATGGAAATCAAAGAGTGCCACTGGAAAGGTGAGATGATTTCAGTTGAAACCGATATAAAGATCACCGGAATCGGATGCACGGTTTGGAAATGGCAAGCAAAAAAAAATATGGCACCAGTCTGCGATAAACAACAAGTAGCCATCTAAATGCAACAAGTTAAATATGCTACAGCACTCAAAAATGGAAACAAAATACATGGAAGGGATACAATCAAGATTATTAATAAAAGATGAACACTGGGCTACGGCTAATTCACTCATTAACATGTTAAAACAAGCATGGCAAAAGAGCAAATGATAACAGGTTTCAGACTTAGTGAAATTAACACAAATTTGGAATTTATCATCAGGAAGCACACTTTAGAGCATGAAAACTACAGGCTACAGGAACATATCATGGCAAAGCAAGGCATGGCATGAAGATACTCAAATCACTTAACAAAAGTCCCTTAGTGACCTTGAGCCAAAAGGGATCAGAGAAAACAATTGCAAGCATGTGAACATAGCAAAAACATAAACAGATTCAGACTTAGTGAAAAACTGGAGCATGCAAAACAGTTAACGAGTAGGCATGTTTACGAGCTCGATGCACTCACTACAAAGCATGGCATGACAAACTAAGCATACACCCATCAAGAATACATGGCATAGAAGCTATAAATGGCAAGAAAAACAACATATCATGAATGGATCAATAGAAACATCCTCGGCAAAATCGCTAAACATGTAAACAATCTGCCAGGATTCACTTTATAGCAAAAGTAGAGCTCGATTGACTCGAGCTAGGATGCTCCATAAATTCAAACAAAGACACGGATGGATAGAGCAATACAATGTTAACAAAAAATCCTTACTGATCATCCTCAAAAGAGGCACGGATCACTAGGAAACAACATGAACATATGGCATAATAACAAAATCAGGACAAGGACTTAGCGAAATTCTAAGTCCCTGAAATCAGCATTAACGATTACGCTACTTTGCAAGCTTGTGCTAGTCACCACAAAGGTCAAAAAAAATACAAGGCATACACCCGTGTAAAGATGGCATGGCATATAACAAAACACATGTAGAGCTCAGGATCATATCATGCACACATTAATCATGGGAAAAATGACAAAATGCCATTTGCTGAAACAGATCTGACAAATTCATCACATACCCTCTTCCAACAGCATTTCGGGCATCAAGATGAGCTCAAATGAAAATTATGCATTGAGAGGAAATGATGTACTCGTCGAGACGAACATTTTGATATGCTACACGCTCAAAACGGAGCCACGATTCGGAGTTATGACATGATGAAAATGGGCATAAGAATCTGGAAACTTCGGGGACTTGGTGAAATTTTACCTCCGCGAAAAGTCAACGGGATGGAGGGATCCGGGACGAGGAGATCCGAATCGGGCGAGGGAGCGTTTGGTTCGGGGGAATGGTGGATCTCATCCTACTCCCCGGATCCGGCCGAACTTCGAACTGCGGCGAGGCGGTTCCTCTCTGGCGAGGCGAGGGCGAGAAAGGACGGCGGCGGGGCGGCGCTTACGCCGGCGATGCGGTGGCGGGAGATGGCAGCGGTCGACACCGGCGAACGGAGGCGGTGGCCGGGCGGCGTGCCGCGGCGGACAGCATCGGCCGGCGAGCTTGGGCGCCGAGACTACGCGGCGGCGATGCGGAGCGGCAAGCTCCGGCGATGGCGCGTGGAGGCGGTGGCCGGAGCTGCTCCGGTGAACAGAAGCGGAGAAGAAGGCGGCAGCGCAGCGTGGGCACGGGCGGCGGACGGCCAGGCGGCGGGCGCGGCGCACCGGGCCGGGGGGGGGGGGCGGATCCGGGCCTCCCGGGCCCTCGCGGGAGAGGCGGCGGGTACGGCCAGGTGGCGGCTCCTGAGTGGAGGGGAGCGGTGGTGGGGCGACATGGCAAGCCCTGATTGGCCGGGGCGACATGGTGGCGGTGGCGCACACGTCCAGCGGCGGGACGGACACGTCCGGTAGCGCGAGGAGGAAGACGCTAGGGTTAGACTGCGCGGAAATTTCAGAGGAGAGCAGAAATATATAGGTAGAAGGAGCTAGGAGAGTCCAAATGAGGTGCAGTTTTCGGCCACGCGATCGTGATCGAACGACCGAGATGATGGAGGGGGTTTAGGTGGGTTTTGGGCCACTTTGGAGGGGTGTTGGGCTGCAACACACACGAGGCCTTTTCGGTCGCTCGGTTAACCGTTGGAGTATCAAACGAAGTCCAAATGGCACGAAACTTGACAGGCGGTCTACCGGTAGTAAACCATGTCCGCATGACAAGTCTCGGTCCAATCGGAAAATGTTTAACACCTGCACACGAAAAGAGGTAGAAAAGGGACACCGGGTGACATAGGAGCGCCAGATTACAAAACGGACAACGGGGAAAAAGCTCGGATGCATGAGACGAACCTGTATGCAAAAGAAATGCACATGATGACATGATATGCAATGCATGACACGCAAGAAATGACAAGGCAACAACAGCGAATAACTGGAGGACACCTGGCACATCGGTCTCGGGGCGTTACATATGATGTGTTGCCAAGATCCTCGCTACGGATGCTGGTAAGACATTGATGAATAAGGAAATGCTCAAGTTCTTGAGAGCACGCTCGATCACTGGGTTATATCCTCGGCATCATCTGGAATGTACTTTCTGTTTGCTGAGTTGTCTTGTAACTCTAGTTTTTCTTTCCAAGCTGAGTATGCCATTTCTCCGAACTCTTTCAAACAGTCGTTCGTCATTTTCCTTAGGTTGGTTTAGAGAGTTCCAATGACCTCCGTATCAAAAGTAATTCTTTTGCCATTTAAGGGAATAATTCTATGAGTCACCTTGCCCGAGGTGCCTCGTTATGGAATCATAGTAGTTAAATCCATGCTACTTTGCAACCCATGCACCATCTTATCTAAGCGTGTAATTGTTACCTACCAATTTGAACCTTTGTCATCCGATTCTTTCCATCACCCTGATGTGTGTTTCGTGTCTCAGCTCAAGACATGTTTTTTATATCTCACTCCATGAGTTGATCTTGAGTTGCTCGCCTGTAGAATATCTTTTGTCGTCAATTTGTTGGGTGAAGTTCTCGAAAGCAAGGATGTCAAGATTAAGATGATGCAATGAATCAATATCTTTGATGAGGACAGTCGGATCGAGAAGATTGCGATAGCCTTGTGTCCCCTATGTCTTCTTACCTCACGTCCTAAATCTTGGGACGAGATTCTTGTTTAGTGGGGGTGAGTTGTCACATCCCTAGCTTTACCCTGCCCTTGGACAAGCTTGGTTGTTGCATCATGTTTAAATTGAAGAAATTTGAAATGAGGGAGATTTCCACAACCTCCAAAATCTTTAAAACTTGAGCAAGTTAAAATTTTCTTCAAATGAGCCCAAGAAAATGTTCCTGTTAATCTCTGAAAATAATGGCAAGAAGTAAAGCTCAAACCAATATTTTTGGAATCACAGAAATATTTATTTTGGACATTTGAGTCAATTCAATAGTTATTTGCATTGGGTTTATGTTTGTTACATATTAAATATAACTCCAATAACTCTGAAAGTTTGCAAGTGGCCTTGAATACTTTTTAACAGGCGACATAATAATTTTCAGAAGTTTATGAAATGATCTGGTATTTAAATCAAATCAAAACCAATTGCAGAAAATAGAAATCACAAATAAATAGAAAAACCAGAGGGAGAGAGAGAGAGAAAACCTACCTGGCGCCTACCTATGCGGCCTGCTGCTGAAGCCGGCCCAACCCATCTCCACCTCCCCTGTCGTCTTCCTCCTCTTGCTAGGAGGACGAAGGGCATGTGCCTACAGCGTGCCAGCACGCGTGATGAGGACATCAATACCATTGTTACACCCACATCCCCTGCTGCTATACATACTGGACCAATTACTAGAGCTCGCGCACGCCAATTGAATTATCAGGTACTTTCATTTCTTGGTAACGATTCTAATGCTCATGAGAATATGATGTTCCCTAAATTGGATACATTTGTTTTGCTTACAAATGAAGGGCCTAGCTTGGACAAGAAAGATGTACCTTGGCGCAAGTTCAAGCATGGAGATGATGGCATGCGCAAGGGGATCATGAACAGAGTTACAAGTGGAGATTTCAGGACTTTGAAGCCACCATAAGGAGTGCATGAAGACTTGGACAAACATACCAGATGCCACTTCATAAATTTCGTCCAGAGCCTATTCTAGGTGCTGCGTCACCTTATTATTGGGCCAGGCCCATGTATTTTCAAAATACTTAAGTATAGGCTGTTTTTAGAGTCCGTATGTGTGTGGAAACAACAGTTTGGGTTGGTTTCGGACCCCTCCACCAAGGGCCATGAAATTCCCCCTCTCTCCTCCATATATACAACCCTTAGGGCATCGTTTAGACTTTGAGTTTTGTTTAGATTGAAAGTTCGGCATAGCTGCAATTTCGCATACTTCGTTTGTGTTCAACGACCAGACCAAGGCGTCAAAGAACCCCACCTTGATCAGTAAAGTATTTATCTTATATTCACAATATCCTGATTGCAATCTCAGTTTGTAGCTTGTTCTTCGTTTCCTCACAGGAAACAGACCCTCGTGGTCAGGTTGATCCTGCTCTGGCGTGGTCAATAACCCCTCGGAAGTTGGTTTAGCGATTGCTAAGGCGCGACGTCTCGCACGTTCGTAGTCGGATCGTCAAGGTCGACTCCCACAGAAAACGATAGCCACCATCTCATCGAAACATCGGGACACCTTCGCCTCTATCAAGTGGTATCAGATTTCCAGGTTGCTCGGTGAGATTTTACAGTTTTTCGTAGTTTAGATCGAGTCTGTTCTTCGTACCTATAGTTCATGAAAAAGCAAAAATAATAGGGTTAGTTCATCCTATCCGAACCAATCTGAGCCTTTGCATAATCTTTTCTGTATTTGCTTTGTTGAATTTGCGGTTGCATCGTTGTGTCAAGTTGCTGGTCTTAGCATCTAGTCCTTTAGAGTTTCAAGTTCTGTTCACAGGTTGTCACGTCGCCACTGCCATATATCACCACCGCATCATCATCATCGCTGCTGCCATATACCACCACCACACCAACTTCATCGTCGCTACAATATTCACCACCAATCCGAGTCCATATACGCCGCCACATATCCGCCGCCATCACGCCAATCCGAGTCCACCTGCAACATATATCCGCCACTAGTCCGATTTCCACCAGATTCATCGCCGCCACCAGTCCGAGATTCCACCAGATTCATCTCTGCCACCAGTCCTAGTCCGAGTCAAGTAATTGTTGCTTTGTTTTCGATTTCCACATCACGCGATACTCTGAGTCGTGACAGAGTAGGACTCCCCAACTTTTGAGCCATCCGCAGAAGAAAAATAGTTCCAAACTCAAAAAAAACTAAGTCTTGAAAATTCTGGTTAGGCACTTTTTTGACCATTTGTAGACTTTTTCGAAAAAAATTGTTGCGGAGCAAAAGAAAGTGCAAAAAAAGTGAAAAAAAAAGAAAAAAATTCCGAGCGTGCTCCTCCCTTGTTTACGTGCAGCGTCGTGATTTTGTTAGTGTTCTAGGCTCGCGTCTCTAGCACGGTCTAGCCTAGGACCAGCACAGTACCGTCGTTGAGCGTTTATTCAACTTTGCATCTCTTAATTGATTATTGCTGACCCTTTTTGCTACCATATTATAAGCCTTCCCAGCTCCACATACATCTACGTCGTGCGTTCGACTCTCCCTGGTAATCGCTCTATCCAAGCTTTGAGAGTGTTGACTACGACGGTTGCCGATCACTGCCTACTGCTTGGTAAGAACTGGTAAGAATTTGAGATTCGCTTGACGGATTTGTGACTGTCCACCACACCATCACCACACTTCCTAGTAGTTTGTAGGATCATATTCTTGTGTGTTTCTATTGCTGCTAACCATGGCAGGATCACAAGTCGACGAGACTGACTGGGAGAACATGACAAACAAAGAGTTACATGATAAGTTTCAGCAAATGATGACTGGACAGGTGGAAGATGTGCTAAATAGATTTGACGAGGCCATGGAGAAGATAGATGGCTTTGAGAAGGCGTTCGAAACAAAGCTCGATAACAAGTTTAATGAATTGCTCACGCGTCTTCCACCACCACCACCCGCTGCACCTAACGCACCTCTACAACAACAACAACAACAACAACAACAAAAATAACAACAATAACAACAACAACAACATCGCCTTCCAAATCAAGTGGGACGAGCACAGTGCGTTCCCATTGACCCTGGACAAAATTTTGGTGCCGCTGTTGGTGCTTCTGTTGCTCCTGCTACTACTGCAGAGGTGGAGGACCATTACGAGGATGATGTTGATCAAAATCAAAACTACTTGCAACCACCAGCACCACCACCACCAGGTCGTCCTCAGGTATATCATCGCAACCGTAGGGCTGCACAACCATATGAGGTACGAGATCATACCATCTTCCTAAACTGAAATTGAATATTCCACCATTTGAGGGTAGATATGTTGATCAGGACATCAATACCATTGTTACACCCACAGCCCCTGCTGCTATACATATTGGACCTATTACTAGAGCTCGCGCACGCCAATTGAATTATCAGGTACTTTCATTTCTTGGTAACAATTCTAATGTTCATGAGAATATGATGCTGCCTAAATTGGATACATTTGATTTGCTTACAAATGAAGGGCTTAGCTTGGACAAGAAAGATGAACCTTGGAACAAGTTCAAGCATGGAGATGATGGCATGCGCAAGGGGATCAAGAACGGAGTTAGAAGTGATGATTTCAGGACTTTGAAGCCACCATAAGGAGTGCATGAAGCCTTGGACGAAATATACAAGATTCCTCTTCATAAATTTCATTCAGAGGCTATATTAGGTGCTGCGTCACCTTATTATTGGGCCAGGACCATGTATTTTCGAAATACTTAAGTATAGGCTATTTTTAGAGTCCGTATGTGTGGGGAAACAAGAGTTAGGGCTGTTTTCGGACCCCTCCTCCAAGGGCCACGAAATCCCCCCCCCTCTTCCTCCATATATATAGCCCTTAGGGCGTCGTTTAGACTTTGGGTTTGTTTAGATTAAAAGTTCGCCATAGCTGCAACTTCGTGTACTTCGTTTGTGTCCAATGACCAGACCAAGACGTCACAGAACCCCACATTGGTTAATAAAGCTTTCATCGTATATTCGCAATATCCAGATTGCAATCTCAGTTTCTTGCTTGTTCTTCGTTTGCTCGTAGGAAACAGACCCTCGTGGTCAGGTTGATCATGCTCCGGTGTGGTCAATAATCCCTCGGAAGTTGATTTAGCGATTGCTAAGGCGCGACGTCTCGCATGTTCGTAGTCGGATCGTCAAGGTCGACTCCCAGAGAAACGATAGCCACCATCTCATCGAAACATTGGGACACCTTCGCCTCTATCAAGTGGTATCAGATTTCCAGGTTGCTCGGTGAGATTTTATAGTTTTTCGTAGTTTAGATCGAGTATGTTCTTCATACCTACAGTCCATGAAAAAAAGCCAAAAAAATTAGGGTTAGTTCATCATATTTGAACCAATCTAAGCCTTTGCATAGTCTTTTCAGTATTTTGCTTTGTTGAATTTGTGGTTGCATCGTCGTGTCTAGTTGCTAGTCTTAGAGTCTAGTCGTTTAGAGTTTCGAGTTCTGGTCATAAGTTGTCACGCCGCCGCCGCACCATCATCATCGTCCCTGCCATCTACCACCATCGTTTATCCGCCATCGATCCGTCTCCATATACCAATACCAATCCGTATCCATATACCACCAATAATCCGTATCCATATACCACCACCAATCTGTATCCATATACCACCACCGCTGCCATATCCCACCATCATATATCCACCACCAATCCGAGTTCCTTTCATATTAGATTTGTTTTCAAGGTCCGTCTCATTTCTGATTCGTGTTTCCTTGCCTGAGTAGGTTTTGGAAAAAAAATGAAAGTCTGGAGACCCCCGGGCAGTTTTTAGGCCAAAATTTTCGCAGGCAAAAATATTTTTTCCCTATCCTATTTTTACGCTTTTCTGAGTCTTTTGAGCCACGTGCCATCATAGTGATTTTTTGTCGCACTTTTTTGTCATCGCTGCCCTGATTTCCGAAAAAACAGTCAAAAAAAATTCATGCCCATCTTATTAGTTTGATGGGGGAAGAATTTTGAGACACTCACCATTATAGTGATTTTTCGCAAAAAAAACGAGGAGCGCCAAAAAAAGAGGAGCGCAAAAAAAAAACAGAGCGAAAAAAATTCTAGAGTGTGTTTTTCCCTTGTTTACATGGAGCGTCGTGATTTTGTTAGTGTTCTAGGCTTGCGTCTCTAGCACGGTCTAGCCTAGGACCAGCATAGTACCGTCGTTGTGTGTTTATTCAACATTGCATCTCTGAATTGATTATTCCTGACCCTTTTTGCTACCATATTATAAGCCTTCCCGGCTCCACATACATCTACGTCGTGCGTTTGACTCTCCCTGGTAATCGCTCTATCCAATCTTTGAGAGTTCTGACTACGATAGTTGCCGATCACCGCGTAATGCTGGGTAAGAACTGGTAAGAATTTGAGATTTGCTTAACGGATTTGTGACATCCACCACCACCTCTTGTTAGTAGTCTGTAGGATCATATTCTAGTGTGTTTCTATTGCTGCTAACCATGGGAGGATCACAGGCCGACGAGACTGACTGGGAGAACATGACGAATAAGGAGTTGCAAGATAAATTTCAGCAAATGATGAGTGGACAGGTGCAAGATGTGCTAAACAGATTTGAAGAGGCCACGGAGAAGATAGATGGCATGGAGAAGACGTTCGAAACAAAGCTCGATAACAAGTTCAATGAATTGCTCACGCTTCTTCCACCACCACCACCGGCTGCCCCTAACGCACCTCTACAACAACAACAACAATGTCGCTTTCCAAATCAAGTGGGACGAGCACAGCGCGTTCCCATTGACCCTGGGCAAAATTCTGGTGCCGATGTTGATGTTTCTGGCGCTCCTGCTGCTACTGCAGAGGTGGAGGACCATTGCGAGGATGAGGTTGACCAAAATCAGAACTACGTGCAACCAGCAGCACCACCACCACCAGGTCGTCCTCATGCATATCATCGCAACGGTAGGGCTGCACCACCACCTGAGGTACATGACCATCTTCCTAAACTAAAATTGAATATTTCACCATTTGAGGGTAGATATGTTCCTGATATATATCTTAGTTGGGAGTTAGAAACTGAACAACGATCTACATGTTTACAATATCCTGAGGAGAGACGTGTTCCTGTTGCTGTTTGTGCTTTCACTAGCTTTGCATGTGTTTGGTGGTCTGAACATTGTAGATTATATCCTATTCCAGCTAGTTGGGCTACTTTGAAAACTGCTATGCATACTCGTTGGGTTCCACCATATTATCAACGTGAATTACTTCAAAAATTTCAGCGTTTAAGACAAGGAAAAAATTATGTAGAAGAATATTATCAGGAATTACAAACTGGCATGATTAGATGTGGTATTGTTGAGGAGAATGAAGCTATGCTTGCACGTTTTATGGGTGGATTAAATAGAGAGATTCTGACCATTCTAGAGTATAAGGAGTGTACTAATATCACTCGTTTATTCCATCTTGCTTGTAAAGCTGAACGTGAAGTGCAAGATCAACATGCATTCGCGCGAACTAACTTTTCTGTAGGTCGATCTTCATCATGGACACCACGTGAATCCTCTACTTCCACTCCACCAGCACCTCCATCAGGTGCCACCTCCATCCGTGATACAAGAAAGCAGGCACAACCACCACTATCTGCCGAGAGCACACCTGCTGGACCTGCGCAGAGCTCTTCTTCTTCCATGGCATCAACAAGACACACAAGTGATATTATTTGTCGTCGTTGTAATGGAAGAGGACATTTTGCGAGAGAATGCCAATCTCAGCGTGTGATGATTGCTACTGAGGATGGTGGGTATGAGTCCGCTAGTGACTTTGATGAGGAGACTTTGGCTCTTATTACACATGAAGAACACGGTGGAGAGGATTCTGATCATGAGACGCAATACATGGCTGCTGAAGATGCTGACAGGTATGAATGTTTTGTTGCTCAACGTGTTTTGAGTGTGCTGGTTACACAAGCTGAGCAAAATCAGAGGCATAATTGGTTCCATACAAAGGGAGTTGTGAAGGAACGTTTTGTTCGCGTGATCATAGATGGAGACTTGGCTAGCATGGAGATGGTGGAGAAGCTATCTCTCACCACAAGACCACATCCACATCCTTCCTACATCCAATGGTTCAACAACAGTGGCAAGGTTAAGGTAACACATACTGTTCGTCTGCATTTTAGTATCTCTACTGATGCGGAGCATCCTATGATCACCCGCATGAGATGAGCACGAGCTAGAGCTCTTGAGAATGACGTGACTTCTTTCCTTAGTGATATCCTATTTGATCCTCTCGAGGCATGGCTACTACCAAAGTCTAGAATGTTATGCATGATTAGGTATCAAGAGGACCCTCCCAAAGATGCACGTGATGTCGGACAAACCGCCAAGTCCACGGATGAAGAGAAACGCCGAAAGGAGAAGAAGGCAGCTCCAGGACCCGGACATCCGGCCCCAGGCCCGGACATCCGGCCGCTGGAGACGACCACTACAGCAACAGCCGCCCCGCCGCCAAGTGCCATAGGCCCCAGACATCCGACGTCAACCCCGGACATCCGGCCTCGCCCCTGGAAATCCGGCACCCTCCAAATAGAGAGCAACAAAGTCAGCTCCTCTAGCCCGGACATCCGACCTGCCAGCCCAGACATCCGGCTCTCCGCGAAGCCCCGGACATCCGGCCCATCGCCCGAACGCCCGGCCTCCCCTGCCTGCGTGCAGTGCATATGGGCCAAGGCCCATGTACCCCTTTGCCCCTTAGACTATATATACTCCCCCTCCACCTATGTTTTAGGGTTAGCATTGTGATAGCTCATTTGAGAGATAGAGCTTCGCTCATCCATATCGGACTTACTCCACAAGAGAGACCGCGTCCCCTCTACGGAGAAGATCCACCTTGGATTCAAGACCCCTCACAGGAAGATCCCCTTTTGGATTCAAGACCTCCTCATGGAGAAGAACCAGTTACCTCTTGTATCGTCCGTTGTTGACTTTGGATCTTGTATCTCTCTTTGTGTTTCGAGGATCTAGCACATGTGTGATCATACTTGTTGGTTTGAATGTTCTCTTGTGTTCCCCTCATGATTTTCCCCTCGTTTCCCTACTCGTGTTCTTCGAATTCTTCGCGGGATCCGCTCCTTTCGTGAAAGATCGGGCCACTAGGGTTCTACCGTACATCATCTTGGATCAGAGCTAGCTTGTCTCTTGATACCATCATCTTGGTATCATGAGCCAGGTTGATTTCGTCCTAAATTCGAAAATTCCCCACAAAAATAGCCCCCAATTTTTTGTGATTTGTTGGTTTGACGAAGTTTTGTTGAATTTGATCAATGGATTTGCTTGGTTTCTAGTGGATCTAGCATATCCCCACTTTTCCCCACTTTCCATCCATGAAATATCTCCAATTTAGCCTTTGGAATCATCCATTTCCGCCCCCAATTTGAAAATTTCCGCCCCCAATTCGAAAATTTCCGCCCCAAACGAGATCTGGATCCGGGCCAAAGGCCGGACATCTGGGCCATCGGGCTGGACATCCGGGTCCCCGGCCGGACATCCTGCTCCTGGAGCACCAAATTTGCTCGGTTCTGGACAGACAGCCCCGAAAATCCGGGCTCCATCCCGGACATCCGGCCTGTGGGATTTCAGCTTCCCCCGTTTCACCGTTTTGTCCATAACTCGTTGAAAAGCTCTTGACATCCCCCATCCCACAAAAATACTACCATCATCATTTGACTCGATCAAATTTTGGAACTTTGGCATCTTTGCCTAGGGCTTCCACCACAACCTCCGCATAACCACCACCGACTTCCGCAACCTAACCAATTTTGTTCCCCATTGCATTACTAGTTGCTTGAGGAGTGATTTTAGTCTCCTAAGGTGTCTAGGATAGTTAGGTATGGTTGCTTCTTCATTAACCACCACCACCACTAGCGCATAGTCTTGACCACTATACACCTCCACCACCCCGACTTAACCCAATTTTGTTTGTGTTGTGAGTTGTGTCTCCTAAGGTGTTTCGGATACTTAGGGACCATGCTTCCAACTCCGACACCGTGTATAGTCCACCACCTCACCCTTCACTTCCGCATTGCTACTCGCATAACACATCATTGCATCTACGCAATCCCATTGAGCTTCTGCAACCACCACCGCATCCCGCTACCACCATTTGACATTTGAGATTTTGAGTTCGTGGTTTTTCCATTTCCTAAGGTGTTTCAGCTACTTAGGCATGAGTCTCCATCATCTTGGTATATCCATCAAGATCACCGCCACTCATAATCGACACGGACGGTAACCTCCATATCATCTTGGTATCGTGGTATCCCTCCATTGTATATCCCGTTGCCATTGCATTGATAACCCCTAGCCCATTTTGCGTCACTTGCCTATCGAGACTAGCCATTTGAGTATTGCCGACAATGTTACTTGTGCACATTAGTGATCTACACCATACATTGCATACATACCATATCATATTGGTATCACATCATCCCTTGTGTCACAAGATTGTTCCCGTATATACCCAATTGCTATCTTGGTTTGTGCATTTCGCATAGTGGCCATACAAAAAAAGGAGAATAAAGCTTTTAAGAAAAAGAGAAAGAGCAAAGAAGCTTGTAAGCAAGTGCCATAGCATCATACCACATTGCATATAAGATAGTCATATCCGATCATCTTGGATCATACCACCGGAACATCATATACATAGCATACTTGGGATAGAAGTCGTTGCATTTTTGTCTCCTATAGGTTGTGCACAAGTGTCGTATCCGCCTATTGGGCAATCGTGCTAGCGTCTCTCTAGAGTTGCGCAACACGAGCGTTTTCCGTGGATTCCACATTTTGTGCTCATCCTTGGTTGCACGACCCCATTTATCTATCCGTGTGTGTGTTTCCGTGTGCCATTCATTGCTATTGGTCTACTTATTACACTTGCGAATTTGTGAATCTTTTTCAACATTATTCACTCTTACTAACATTTTGCATCTAATTTTTGTGCCACTATCCTCACTGAGCTACACCGTAAGCCTTATTTGTGTAGTTGTGAGAAACCAACAAGAATTGGTACCAATTGTGCTATTTCCTTGTTCCACATTGGAGTGATCATTGATCCACCTTCAACTTCGGTCAAGGTAAATTTGGTATTCGTTCTTCTCTTTCTCCCACTCATATTGGCTCAAGTCTTATGATGGATAGGAAAGGCATTTCATCTCCGGTCTTCGAGAACAATGACGGCGTGAACAACTACATCACCAAAGCGTCAATCTTCGATCTACAACGACAAATGCAAGGCACACAATCAAGATTGCGAGAGCGCATCGAGAACCTCTCCATCCACATTCGCCACTTCGAAGTGAGGAAGAGGGACTACATCGACAACAAGCTTTCCGCACAAAAGAAGGAGCAAGATGCAAGGATGGAGGAGATTCGGGCCTTGATCAAGTCTACTTCCCCTTTGTCATCTTCAAGGCGGTGGCGAGCACATCGATCCTCCTCGGAGCGCCCAAGCGATAGAAGCGCGAGTCGTCCACGTCCACATCTCCATGGCGACCACCATCACGTTCGTGATCCACCTCGTCATGAAGGGCAAGTCACATCCAAGCAGCATGTGCACGACGACGACGAATGACATCTACGACGAGCTCAAGTGCGACAACGCCAACATCATCATGATGATGCTCACCAAGCGCAAATGCACAAGTTCCAACAAGCTCTACTTCACGCCAAGTCCAAACTTCATGAGCACAAGAGAAGACCGCGAGACGAGGACCACCAAGATGGAGCTACGGCTACAACAACCACTTCGGCATCCTCGCCAAGTGCTATCAAGGCATCTTCGCCTTTGGACGTACGACATCTTCGCCTACTTCCCGTGAGTTCGCCTACATCGACATCATCAAGTACAAGGTGACCACCTACGAGCGAGGGCGACACTTCCATCTTCGAAAGCCCCTCAAGGCAGATGGCCGAGCATGGGAAATTCTCTTCGGGCATGGAGATGAGCTATGAGGTGCCACGTCATATGGGCCTCCTACAACAAGACGGCGACAAGAAGGTCGAGCAAGGGCCATCCCCTTCGACCACGACGACGAGCATGAACCTCTTCAACTACATGAAGACGGTGCCCCAAAAGGACTCATTCTCCGAGTCAAGCTACGAGACCGCACATGAGACCTTATCTTTCGTCTTGGAGGAGAGTGATGATGTGCCATCTTCGGCCTTCATCCACGGCAACGACTACGATGTGATTGAGCATGGAGACATTTGCACCAACATCTCTCTGACACCGACATGTGACGAGATGCCCCAATTGCCATGTGAGGAAAGCCACGACCACATGAGTGACATGAGTGACTCCACCATACGTGACATTGAGTGCATTTCCTATGAGAGGATGAGTGTGACCACCACTAGCCCCACACATGAGAGCATGCCACACATCCTATGTGCGGTTGAGAGCCACTTGAGTGACTCCACCAACCATATGAGTGAGAGCATCCAAGAGGGAGTGAGTGAGCCACAACACTTAGTGAGTGAGGTAGTTGACACGGCATGTGAGGCCACTATTATTTCTAACGACTTAACCTCTACTCCGAGTTTGTTTTCTTCTTTGGTGCTAGGTCTCCTACAAGATGACACGCCTATCCTCGACGAGTCCATACCTCCAATGGACACAACGATGGCCATGGTGGACGATGATGCACCCCCACATGGTTCCATCAAGATGAAGATGACCACGACTTGGTCTTCGACACCTCACCTACAACACATGAGCGATGCTCCAAAGGTAAAATAGGTGATGGTGCTTTTCTTGTCCCACTAGTGGACTATCTCACCAATGATAGCTTGCATGATGTTGATCCACCTATTCCCATGCTTCATGATAATGCGACTTCTTCATGCCATGACTTACCTATTTATGATGAATATGATGATGAGCATGTTGAGTTTCCTAGCTGTGATGCTATACTCCATAGGATATCATGTGAAAATTCTATTGGTCACATCATGTTTGACAATCCATTGAACTTGTCATATGCTATGAGTGAGATCTCCCATATCACATCATTTCAATCTCAACATAGTAACTATTCATGCCCCATTAAAATAAATCCCATTTGCACTTATGGCATAGATGACGAGATGATGGTCATTGGATTTTTTTCCATGTGATGATATTGCTATGCTTCCTTTACATGATTTGCGCAATTCATCTACTATGCCATGCCATGATCACATTGTTCCAAATATGCATTGTTTTGGATGTTGTCAATATTCTCCATGTGATGTTTCCATTAATGCTCATGAGGAGACCCCCATAGTTTCCTCATACATATTCAGAGATTTTGATGCATTCTCATAATTGCTTGCACCGTATGCATTCCATGAATAACAATGCTCTACATATTTCTCGTGATGCATTACACAATTTGAGTCTCCATTATGCTATACATAACAACAAACCTATCAAGATGGATGACATGTTTCTATATCACACATCTCATTTATTTGAGCATTGGCTATTTTGTGCTAACCAACACTTGCACGTGCGCATCATGATGGATGATGTGTACATATACCATGCACACACAATTTTCCCTTTGTCTTTGTTTTGTGTAGGTACTCCCATATACTCGTCAACCTCTCAATCCCAAGAGTTGATGAAACGAGCTCTTGAGAGCAAAGATGACTTGGGATCCCATGAACTATCCTTCCCACCGCTCTCTTCGCGCAACGACTACGCGCATCTCTCTCACTTGGCTCTCACACGGCTATGGGCTATATACCGCTCTCTTGCTCATTTTACCGTGTTCACTTTGCATGTTATGCTTGCTTCTATGCCTTTGCCATGCATTTGTGACCCTTGCTTGCATCTACCCATGATTCACCATTATGCTACTCCTATGTGTATTTGCATGCTTGGTGGAGATCATTGTTGCTATTGCCATGTTTATCATGTGCCTCATGCTATTGATGCTATTTTGATCATATCCTCCTTTCATGCTTGTGATATGTCTTGTGCATTCTTCATGCCCACCATTTGCACACTTGACATACTTGACATGATTCCTTCTAGTACATTGCATATTTGCACTACTAGCTTGCTTGCCTTGATTCACATGATTGCTTGGTTTGTCGCATCACCCATGTTCCATTATTACTTGCTTTCTTGGGTTGATGATGTATATGTTCATGCCTCTCACATGATATATTTTGTTCATTGTAGCTTGCCTCCAATTGTTGCATATATGCTTATTGATCATGGAGACTTGGACACTTTACTTGTGATGCATGCTTGCTTGATTGAGCCTATTGTATTTGGTTGTTCGCGCATCATATGCCTTCATACTATGAAATGCTCGCTTGTCCTTTCTTATGATGAGCATGATGCATACACTTGTTGGGTATTTTACCATACGAATGATAGGTTTTGCATATTGGATGGGTCACTTTTCATTGTTGTTTCCTTCTTGTTGTCTACATAGTACATCTCGCGAATGGAGGAGCGACATTGAAGATTGGCTCTATGGACCTTCACATTGACGAGCGCTCAGACTTATTGGAAGCACCTTCGAACCTCCACTCACGCCACGACATCAAGCATCGGTACACCAACACCTCCATATTTGTTGATTGTGCTCACACATGTCATGCTCGATGGACATATCATACACATGACAAATTTGCATCTTATGCATGGATTGACTCATATTATGATTGCCTTGTTGCATCTTGTCTTTCTATGTCATCCATGATATATGAGCTTGTGCATTTCCTTAGCAAATTTGTTGTGATATACCTTGATGGCCATACATCATGATCATATTGCCTACCATCAATTGCATGATAACTTATTCATCTTGAGCATCCATTGCCATATTCATGCTATTGATAAACCATCTCTCTATCACATCATTTTGCACCGTGGTTGCATTGATCACATTCACAATACATTTGTGTGCACAATGAATTATTTTGCTCCCATGAATGATTTACATCTCATTCCATATCATCTTGCTAAGCTTCATGTATTTTGTCACGAACATTGTTGTCGCACGGACTCATACTTCCTTGATGGACACTTTGTGTGCTCTAACCATTGTATTTTCGAGTGTTTTTTGTGTTTGCTTTTCTTGCATATATACCACTCCGACGACACCTTGGAGTACTTGGATTGCGCAATGTCTTCAACTACGTCCAACTACAAGTCTATCCACAACAATTATTTCCATGGTGATGAGGATCACGATCCGAGGTCGGATCTTTCCGAAGGGAGGGGAGATGATGCGAAGCATCCTATGATCATCCCCATGACACGAGCACGAGCTAGAGCTCTCGAGAACTAGGTGACTTCTTTCCTTAGTGATATCCTATTTGATCCTCTCAAGGCATGGCTACTACCTAACTCCGGAATGTTATGCATGATTAGGTATCAAGAGGACCCTCCCGAAGATGCACGTGAAGTCGGATAAACCGCCAAGTCCATGAATGAAGAGAAACGCCGAAAGGAGAAGAAGGCAGCTCCAGGACCCGGACATCCGGCCCCAGGCCCGAACATCCGGCCGCTGGAGACGACCACTACAGCAACAGCCGCCCCGCCGCCAAGTGCCACAGGCCCCAGACATCCGACGTCAACCCCGGACATCCGGCGCCTCGCCATGTCCCGGAAATCCGGCCTCGCCCCCGGTAATCCGGCACCCTCCAAACAGAGAGCAACAAAGTCAGCTCCTCTAGCGCGGACATCCGACCTGCCAGCCCGGACATCCGGCTCTCCGTGAAGACCCGGACATCCGGCCCGTCGCCCGGACATCCGGCCTCCCCTGCCTACATGTAGTGCATCTGGGCCAAGGCCCTTGTACCCCTTCACCCCTTAGACTATATATACTCCCCCTCCACCTATGTTTTAGGGTTAGCGTTGTGATAGCTCATCTGAGAGATAGAGCTTCGCTCGTCCATATCGGATCTACTCCACGAGAGAGACCGCGGCCCCTCTACGGAGAAGATCCACCTTGGATTCAAGACCCCTCACGGGAAGATCCCCTTGTGGATTCAAGACCTCCTCACGGAGAAGAACCGGTTACCTCTTGTATCGTCCGTTGTTGACTTTGGATCTTGTATCTCTCTTTGTGTTTCGAGGATCTAGCACATTGTAGCGACCTGACCCGAATGGATCACGTCTACTGTGCTACGGTGTCATCCCTGGATCAGTAATGCTGACACCACACAGTACATCGAGGTTTTATAGCAGAGTTGCAATCACACACTTATTACATCGATGGCTCAAAAAGAACTTATTACAATAAATATGGCTTAAGGCCATATTTTAAAGATAACAGCGGAAGACTTGGAAGATAAATGGGTCCATCAACTCCAGCGGCATCACTGAGTATAGAACCACGACCTAAACGCACCTCAATCGTCGTCTGAAAAGTCTGCAACATTAACGTTGCAGCCCAAAAACGGGTCAGCACATGGAATATGCTGGCAAAGTAACACATAGAGAGTAATGGAATGAAACAGCTATACTATATGCATATATGGCTGGTGGAAAGCTCTATGGTTACAGTTTTGCATAAAGCCAGTTTTTCCCTACTGCAAAGGAATAAATTTTATTACTATCATGGTGCTTGTGAAACATTGAGAATGGTTGACAGCATTCTCAATCCCAATTAAAAGTAATTAAAACCCAATAACATTAATTAGAAGTAACATGTTGAGATTAACTCGATATTCAAGTACTAGATACTCAAGTTGTCCATAACCGGGGACACGGCTAATCATGATTAGTTTGTTACTCTGCAGAGGTTGTGCACTTTTCCCCCATGACTCGATCGCCTCCGTTTGTTTTCTCGCACTACATGGTGTTTGAGAAACGGATGACCGAGACATAGTCTTTCAGAAGCGCTAGCACCTTACATGTGGGGTAGACCGGTACACCTACATCCCCTACATCTGCTAGTCCACCCCGTAAGAGTTTGCACAACTTAGTCAACTATGCCAGAGCCCATAGTAGCATGTGGCTGCACACGGAAGTATTTAGCATGAATTATCTTATGATCCCTTTGAGCCTGGGTGGCGGTCCAAAAAAAACAGGCAAGTCCTGATAGACATCAGGTGCCTCAATCCACCCAGATGTGTGTTTAAGTTGCCACCTTAGATAAACCATTAAAATTATCAACTCACATCTGTCATGGATATCACTCACCCAATCCACGTCTACTAGCATAGCAAGGCATAATAATAAGCAAACGTAGAAGTAACTCCCAAAGGTTTCATAGTAATACAGGTAATAGGTACTACCTCATCTACTTCCCATCCCACAATTTAATTAGATCCTAATCATGCAATGTGTGAGGATTGATCTAATGCAATAAAACAGGGTTGTAGAAAAGGTATGATCAAAGTGTTACTTGCCTTGCTGATGATCCGCGAGTCCTAGGGTTTCGAAGTAACAAGCGGCGCAATCCGGGTAATCTATCGCAGACAAACAACAAGCATACAATAAGTACTCATCTAATGCACAGGTAAAACTCGAACAAGAGAACGAACCAGGTAGTTCAACTTAAGAACTCCGGTTGCAAAGAAAGAACGAAAAACAAACGGCGAAAGAAAACAACTCGGTTCTAGCAAGTTGTAACTAGGTAAAAATTTTATTGTAACAAAAGCTTGTTCAAGTTGATTAGACGGAATGGCGGTTTTGAGACAAAAATCCAGGCGCTTGAATCACCTGATTCCGATAAACGAGCGAAAAGATAGACTAGGAAGAAGATCGGATCTAAGATCGCGATCGCGGAATAAATCCGACGAAAAGAAAAAGAAGAAAGGTTAAACGAACGGACGTCGTTAACCTAGAAGAATCCGGTGATCACGTTCGTTAGGACGAACGGTCCGGCGAACGGTCCAAAGCAACTAAATCGGAGAAGAAAACAAATCCGATCTAGGGTTTTGGAGAAGAAAACCGATCGAAAAACTGATCTAGAAAACCGGAACGGTTTAGAGAAGAAAAGAATCGGAACGATTAGAAGAAAACGATCCGAGAAAAAGAATAGATGTAGCGCGGGGCTACCTTGGCGAGGTCTCCGGTGAGGGGCTCCGGAGGCGTCGGCGTAGGGCGGCGGCGTGGGCAAGGTGCGGCGGCGGCGCGGGTGTGGGGTGGCGGCGGCAAGGTGCGGCGGCGGCGTGGGTGTGGGGTGGCGGCGGTAAGGTGCGGCGGCGGCGCGGGTGTGGGGTGGCGGCGGCAAAGTGCGGCGGTGGCGCGGGTGTGGGGTGGCGGCGCGGGTGAGGCGGCGCGGCGGCGGTGACGCAGGGCGCGGTGTGATGCGGCGCGGCGGCGGTGCAAGGCGCGGTGTGGAGGAGAGCTTTGATTTGATGTGTTTAGAGGGGGGGTGCTTGGGTATTTATATTGGGGAGGGGAGGGGTTTACTGTAGAGGACAAGGAATTAGAATAGGAGTAGGAAAGATCTAGAAAATAAACGGAGTAGGACTAAAGAAAACGAAATAAGGAAAAGGGGACAAGGGGGCGCCCTAGAATCCTAAAAGGATTCGGTCCTAGCAAGAGGCGGCGGCGGCCGACCGGCTCCTGGCTCGGCGCCTGGCGCCTGGGAGCGCGGCGGTAGGTGGCTTGGCTTGGGCCTTTGGCCCAAGGCGCTGCTCAATTTTTTTTAAATAGTTTCCTCGCGCAGAAAAAAAAACAAAAAGGGATCTAAACGAACTCCGAAAAATCTAAAGTAAATTTTCCCCGACTCCTAAAAATGAGCCGAACAAAATGAACTTTTCTCCGGACCTAAAATGCAATTTTGAAAACGCGCATTTTTCCCTATCCAAATAAAATGCAAATAAAACTCCGGCAACAAAATTGATCTATTTATTAAATCTTCATTTTCCTAAATTTGGGAAAGTCATATTATTCCCTCTCTCATATTTTGACACCGGAAAATTTATTGAAGATAAAATAAATAAATCAAATGATCCTATTTTCAAAATTCGAGAGAACTCTCAAATATGAAAATAACGAAATCTCCAACTCTCTCCGAGGGTCCTTGAGTTGCGTGAAATTTCTAGGATCAACCAAAATGCAAGAAAATATGATATGCATATGATCTAGTGTATAACATTCCAAATTGAAAATTTGGGATGTTACAAACCTACCCCCCTTAAGATGAATCTCGCCCTCGAGATTCGGGTTGGCTAGAAAATAGGTGAGGGTGGTCTTTGAGCAAATCTTCTTCTCTCTCCCAGGTGGCTTCATCCTCTGAATGGTGGTTCCACTGAACTTTGCAAAACTTGATAACCTTGCTGCGAGTAACTCTACTGGCAACATCGAGAATCTTGACTGGCTTCTCCTCATATGTTAGGTCATCCTTTAACTGAATCGCTTCGAGTGGCACGGTATCTCTTAGCGGTACCTCCGCCATCTCGGCGTGACATTTCTTCAGCTGAGAAACATGGAATACATCATGAACTCCTGACAGTCCTTCTGGTAATTCCAACTTATACGCGACTTCTCCCATACGTTTCACGATCTTAAACGGTCCAACGAAACGCGGTGCTAACTTTCCCTTAACTCCAAAGCGCTTAACTCCTCGAAGTGGGGATACTCGAAGGTAAACTCTGTCTCCGGTTTCGTAAACTGTCTCCTTGCGTTTAGAATCTGCATAGCTCTTCTGCCTGGACTGGGCTACCTTGAGCCTATCGCGAATCAACTTAACCTTCCGTTCAGACTCCTTAATCAAATCTGGTCCAAAGAATTGACGGTCTCCAACTTCGTTCCATGAACGGTGTCCTGCACCTCCTTCCGTATAAAGCTTCGAAAGGGCCATCTTCAAACTGGTTTGGTAACTGTTGTTATAAGAAAACTCCGCATACGGTAAGTTTTCGTCCCAACTTGATCATAATCTAGTGCACAAGCTCTCAGCATATCTTCCAAAATCTGATTGACTCTCTCGGTCTGTCCATCTGTCTGCGGATGAAAAGCTGTGCTGAACTCTAGTCTGGTTCCTAAAGTTTCATGCAACTGATTCCAAAACTTTGAGGTAAATTGGGTTCCTCTATCTGATACGATACTCCTCGGAACTCCATGCAAACAAACGATTCTAGTCATGTATATCTTTGCCAACTTAGCACTGGTGTAAGTGGTCTTAACTGGAATGAAATGTGCTACCTTCGTCAAACGATCAACTACTACCCATATCGAGTCATATCCGGCTTTGTCCTGGGTAGCCCTGTGATAAAATCCATGCCTATCTTATCCCACTTCCATTCGGGTATCGGCAATGGTTGTAACAATCCTGCTGGCTTTTGATGCTCTGCCTTTACTCTCTGACATACGTCACAAACTGCTACATACGCTGCAATATCCTTCTTCATTCCGGTCCACCAGAATGTTTCCTTCAAATCCAAATACATCTTGGTATTCCCTGGGTGAATCGATATGGTGAATTCATGTGCCTCCTGCAAAATCAACTTCCTGATCTCCGGGTCATTGGGCACATAAACACGGTCCTCAAACCATAGGGTATCGTGCTCATCCTCACGAAATCCCTTTGCTTTTCCTTCGCTCAATTTCTCTTTTATAGCAGCAATCTCTTTGTCAGATTTCTGAGCTTCTCTGATCTTATCCATCAATGTTGATGAATCTCCAATGCTGCTACATAGCCTCTCGGAACTATTTCCAAACATAGCTCACGAAGGTTTTCTGCTAACTCCTTGGGTATACTTCCCGTCATTATCGTATTGACATGGCTCTTACGGCTCAATGCGTCAGCTACTACATTAGCCTTTCCGGGATGGTAATGCAATCTCATGTCATAATCCTTGATGAGCTCCAACCATCTCCTCTGTCGGAGGTTCAACTCCTTCTGAGTGAAAATGTACTTCAAACTCTTATGATCCGTGTACACCTCACAATGATTTCCAATGAGGAAATGTCTCCACGTCTTCAATGCATGCACTACGGCTGCTAACTCCAAATCATGCGTGGCATAATTCAACTCATGAGGCTTCAGTTGTCGTGATGCATACGAAACAACTCTCCCTTCCTGCATAAGCACTGCTCCAAGTCCTCGACGTGAAGCGTCGCAATACACCTCATAATCCTTGGTCTGATCTGGCAAAATCAATACCGGTGAGGTAACCAAACGTTTCTTCAACTCCTGGAAACTAGCCTCACACTCCTCAGTCCATTTGAACTTAGTATCCTTCTTCAACAACTCCGTCATAGGCTTCGCAATTTTTGAGAAATTCTCAATAAATCTCCGGTAGTATCCTGCGAGTCCAAGAAAACTCCGGATCTCTCCAACTGTTGTTGGTGCTTCCCATTCGGTTACGGTCTCAACCTTTGTGGGGTCAACTGCTATACCTTCTCCGGATATAACGTGTCCGAGGAATCCAACTTCCTTCAACCAAAACTCACATTTGCTGAATTTGGCATATAACTGATGTTCCCTTAATTTCTCCAAAACCAAACGCAAATGTTCCTTATGCTCCTCTTCATTCTTTGAATAAACTAGGATGTCATCAATGAACACTACGACGAACTTATCCAAAAACTCCATAAACACTTTGTTCATCAGGTTCATAAAATAGGCAGGTGCGTTAGTCAATCCAAATGACATAACGGTATACTCATACAGTCCATATCTTGTGGTGAATGCTGTCTTAGGTATGTCCTGCTCTCGAATCTTCAACTGATGGTACCCTGATCGCAAATCGATCTTGGAAAACACTTTAGCTCCTTGCAATCGATCAAACAGATCGTTGATCATTGGCAGTGGGTACTTATTCTTGATGGTTACTTCATTCAATCCCCGATAATCTACAACCATCCTTAATGATCCATCCTTCTTTTCCACTAGAAGTACGGGTGATCCCCAAGGTGAAGAACTTGGGCGAATGTAACCTTTATCCAATAACTCCTTAATCTGATTCTTAATTTCCACCAAATCCTTTGCTGGCATCCGGTACGGTCGCTTCGATATTGGGCCTGTACCTGGCAATAACTCAATCAAAAACTCAATGTCTCTATCCGGTGGCATGCCTGGTAATTCCTCAGGAAATACATCAGGAAAATCCTTTACCACTGGTACTTCCTCCTGCACAACTCCTGATAAGCAATTCACTTGTGTCCTGTTTGGCACATGCCGGGATACATACTTGATCCTTCTTCCTTCTGGTGTGGTAAGCAAAATTGTCTTACTGGCGCAATCGATGTTTCCTCCATACATCGACAGCCAATCCATACCAAGAATCACATCCAGACCTTGGGATTCCAGAATAATTAAATCCGTTGGGAATACATGCCTTCCTATACTCAATGGTACTTGAAAACATCCTTGTCTGGCCATGTATTCTGCTCCTGGCGAGCTTACTAGCATAGGTGTTTTAAGAATCCTAGTGGGCAGGCTATACTTTTCCACAAATCCCCTTGATATGTATGAATGCGATGCACCAGTATCAAAAAGAACGAGTGCAGTAAATGACTTAACCAAAAACTTACCGATTACTGCATCGGGCTGATCTTCAATCTCCTCCACATTAACGTGGTTCACCTGTCCCCTATTGAAAGGGTTCGGCTTCTTCCCAGAGCTTCCATTGCCATTTCCATTCTGGCCTTCAGGACATTCATTGGCATAATGTCCGGTCTTCGAACACTTGAAACAGGTGACTTGACTCAGGTCTCTCTTGGTTGGGGTGATGGGGTGGTCCGGTTCTGGCCGTTGCTTCCTCCATTCCCATTACCATTCTTGTGGCCATTATGGTTGTGCGAGCTACCTCCTCCATGGGTGTGCTGAAACTAAATCCCGGTTTAGGGGTAAAACGGGGCTTCTGCTGGGCTCCAGAGTTATACTTCCCCTGTCCATACTTCCTCTTACGGTTCTCAATCTGCTGTTGCTTCCCTTCAATCATGATGGCACGATCTACCAACTCCTGGTAGTTGTTGAAACTTGCTACCATCAACTGCATGCTTAGTTCATCATTCAATCCTTCCAGAAACTTCTCCTGCTTAGCTGCATCCGTAGCAACGTCATCTGGGGCATAACGGGCTAGCTTACTAAACTCCTCCACATACTGGCCAACAGTCCTTCCTCCTTGGCGTAAGTTGCGAAACTCACGCTTCTTTATGGCCATAGCTCCTGCTGAAACATGGGCAGTGCGGAAAGCTTGCTGAAACTGATCCCATGTGACAGTGTCAACTGGGTAAGTGGCTGTGAAATTCTCCCACCATGCTGCCGCGGGTCCGTCAAGCTGGTGTGCGGCAAACTTCACTTTCTCACCATCCGTGCATCCTGCAGTGGTCAACTCCCTTCCTATCTTGCGGAGCCAATCGTCTGCTACTATTGGCTCGGTGCTACTGGAAAACACCGGCGGATTCAGCCTAAGGAAACGGGCTAAGTGGTCAACAGGTGGTGGTGGTGGGTTGTTGTTGTTGTTCTGCTGATTCTGAACTAACATCTGCATCAATTGATTCTGCTGCTGGATCAACTGAGTGAGCTCCGGTGGAAATCCATTGTCACGTCTCGGAGGCATCTGAGGGTTTAGAAAAGACGAGAATTAAGAATAGAGGGGGTCTAAAGGGAAAACACTACCCATATGCACATGAGGCAAAAGCACACAATTCACTTCAATCAATCAAACAAGGGCTTACAAACGGTCTAACTATCGCAAAAGTGCTCGACTATAATGTTTACATGGGGGAATACTACTACTATCTGGTGGTCATCTAGAAATTTGAACCGGTGGAAGACTCCATGATATCTATCTCCAGCTTCGTCTTCAAAGTCGGGTTCACTTGGATCCGAATCGGTGTCGTCGATGATGATGTAGTTGTCTGGACATGCGACGTACTCGTCGTCCTCCTGGGATGCTAACTTGCTCTTGAGTTCTTCAATCTCCTGCTTAAGATCGCCATTGTGCCTTGCTAGAGCTACGATCTCGTCCATGTAGTCCTTGCGTGTAGACTTTAGTTCTCCTTCTAGCTCGATGATCCTTGCCTTCGCATTCTTCAACTCTACCATATCATTGCACATCTGGTTCTCGTGGCGTCGAATGTGCTGGTTTAACTCCTGGATGAAAGATGCAATGGATCTATCCTTCTTGGTGCTGACTAACTCCCATTGTTCATCACGGCGTCCGCAAATCTGGTAGATAGTGTCCTTGAGGTCTTCTTGATAAACTTCTCCAATGCGTCCTATGGTGATATGAGCTGCCATGCTCCTTCCTAGACTCCAGGTTGGTGCATTGAAAACACTATCTATGGGCTTCGTGATTGGCGCGAATGTTCTTCCCGGAACGTGAGCTTGAATCTTCCAGCGCTCCTCTTCAGGCAGAGTGGCGTTGAAGGTTCCCGTGAAGCTTGGTAATCCAATGTTCAGGTACTTGGTGACTTCCTTCAGGTGAAATCCAAATGGTGTGCCTTCATCCGGTTGAGCGTACTTAATCTTCGCGTGCGTCATCCTAAAAGAGTAGAAAAGATGAGGAGTTAGAAAATGAGAAGAGAAGGGTGATCTATGGCTTTAACTTAGTGGTCGTGTCCTACAGTCAGCGTGTGCTCTGATACCATCTCTGTAGCGACCTGACCCGAATGGATCACGTCTACTGTGCTACGGTGTCATCCCTGGATCAGTAATGCTGACACCACACAGTACATCGAGGTTTTATAGCAGAGTTGCAATCACACACTTATTACATCGATGGCTCAAAAAGAACTTATTACAATAAATATGGCTTAAGGCCATATTTTAAAGATAACAGCGGAAGACTTGGAAGATAAATGGGTCCATCAACTCCAGCGGCATCACTGAGTATAGAACCACGACCTAAAACCTCAATCGTCGTCTGAAAAGTCTGCAACATTAACGTTGCAGCCCGAAAACGGGTCAGCACATGGAATATGCTGGCAAAGTAACACATAGAGAGTAATGGAATGAAACAGCTATACTACATGCATATATGGCTGGTGGAAAGCTCTATGGTTACAGTTTTGCGTAAAGCCAGTTTTTCCCTACTGCAAAGGAATAAATTTTATTTACTATCATGGTGGTTGTGAAACATTGAGAATGGTTGACAGCATTCTCAATCCCAATTAAAAGTAATTAAAACCCAATAACATTAATTAGAAGTAACATGTTGAGATTCACAATGATATTCAAGTACTAGATACTCAAGTTGTCCATAACCGGGGACACGGCTAATCATGATTAGTTTGTTACTCTGCAGAGGTTGCGCACTTTTCCCCACATGACTCGATCGCCTCCGTTTGGTTTCTCGCACTACATGGTGTTTGAGAAGACGGATGACCGAGACATAGTCTTTCAGAAGCACTAGCACCTTACATGTGGGGTAGACCGGTACACCTACATCCCCTACATCTGCTAGTCCACCCCGTAAGAGTTCGCACAACTTAGTCAACTATGCCAGAGCCCATAGTAGCATGTGGCTGCACACGGAAGTTTCTAGCATGAATTATCTTATGATCCCTTTGAGCCTGGGTGGCGGTCCAAAAAAAAACAGGCAAGTCCTGATAGACATCAGGTGCCTCAATCCACCCAGATGTGTGTTTAAGTTGCCACCTTAGATAAACCATTAAAATTATCAATCTCACATCTGTCATGGATATCACTCACCCAATCCACGTCTACTAGCATAGCATGGCAATATAAGCAAACGTAGAGTAACTCCCAAAGGTTTCATAATAATACAGGTAATAGGTACTACCTCATCTACTTCCCATCCCACAATTTAATTAGATCCTAATCATGCAATGTGTGAGGATTGATCTAATGCAATAAAACATGGGTTGTAGAAAAGGTATGATCAAAGTGTTACTTGCCTTGCTGATGATCCGCGAGTCCTAGGGTTTCGAAGTAACAAGCGGCGCAATCCGGGTAATCTATCGCAGACAAACAACAAGCATACAATAAGTACTCATCTAATGCACAAGGTAAAACTCGAACAAGAGAACGAACCAGGTAGTTCAACTTAAGAACTCCGGTTGCAAGAAAGAACGAAAAACAAACGGCGGAAGAAAACAACTCGGTTCTAGCAAGTTGAACTAGGTCAAAATTTTACTGTAACAAAAGCTTGTTCAAGTTGATTAGACGGAACGGCGGTTTCGAGACGAAACTCCAGGCGCTTGAATCACCTGATTCCGATAAACGAGCGGAAAAGATAGACTAGGAAGAAGATCGGATCTGAGATCGCGATCGCGGAATAAATCCGACGAAAAGAAAAAGAAGAACGGTTAAACGAACGGACGTTCGTTAACCTAGAAGAATCCGGTGATCACGTTCGTTAGGACGAACGGTCCGGCGAACGGTCCAAAGGCAACTAAATCGGAGAAGAAAACGAATCCGATCTAGGGTTTCGGAGAAGAAAAACCGATCGAAAAACTGATCTAGAAAACCGGAACGGTTTAGAGAAGAAAAGAATCGGAACGATTAGAAGAAAACGATCCGAGAAAAAGAATAGATGTAGCGCGGGGCAACCTTGGCGAGGTCTCCGGTGAGGGGCTCCGGCGGCGTCGGCGTAGGGCGGCGGCGTGGGCAAGGTGCGGCGGCGGCGCGGGTGTGGGTGGCGGCGGCAAGGTGCGGCGGCGGCGCGGGTGTGGGGTGGCGGCGGCAAGGTGCGGCGGCGGCGCGGGTGTGGGGTGGCGGCGCGGGTGGCGGCAAAGTGCGGCGGCGGCGCGGGTCTGCGGTGGCGGCGCGGGTGAGGCGGCGCGGCGGCGGTGACGCAGGGCGCGGTGTGATGCGGCGCGGCGGCGGTGCAAGGCGTGGTGTGGAGGAGAGCTTTGATTTGATGTGTTTAGAGGGGGGGTGATTGGGTATTTATATTGGGGAGGGGAGGGGTTTACTTGGGGTAGAGGACAAGGAATTAGAATAGGAGGAGGAAAGATCTAGAAAATAAACGGAGTAGGACTAAAGAAAACGAAATAAGGAAAAGGGGACAAAGGGGCGCCCTAGAATCCTAAAAGGATTCGGTCCTAGCAAGATGCGGCGGCGGCCGACCGGCTCCTGGCTCGGCGCCTGGCGCCTGGGAGCGCGGCGGTAGGTGGCTTGGCTTGGGGCTTTGGCCCAAGGTGCTGCTCAATTTTTTTTTTAAATAGTTTCCTCGCGCAGAAAAAAAATAAAAAGGGATCTAAACGAACTCCGAAAAATCTAAAGTAAATTTTCCCCGACTCCTAAAAATGAGCCGAACAAAATGAACTTTTCTCCGGACCTAAAATGCAATTTTTTGAAAACGCGCATTTTCCCTATCCAAATAAAATGCAAATAAACACCGGAAAGCAAAATTGATCTATTTATTATATCTTCATTTTTCCTAAATTTGGGAAAGTCATATTATTCCCTCTCTCATATATTTTGACACCGGAAAAATTATTGAAGATAAAATAAATAAATCAAATGATCCTATTTTGAAAATTCAAGAGAACTCTCAAATATGAAAATAACGAAATCTCCAACTCTCTCCGGAGGTCCTTGAGTTGTGTGAATTTCTAGGATCAACCAAAATGCAAGAAAATATGATATGCATATGATCTAGTGTATAACATTCCAAATTGAAAATTTGGGATGTTACACACATGTGTGATCATACTTGTTGGTTTGAGTGTTCTCTTGTGTTCCCCTCGTGATTTTCCCCTTGTTTCCCTCCTTGTGTTCTTCACATTCTTCGCGGGATCCGCTCTTTCGTGAAAGATCGGGCCACTAGGGTTCTACCCTACATCATCTACATATGCTGATTATGTTGATTGTGATGTGGTACCTATGCAAGCATGTTCTTTATTACTTGGTAGACCATGGCAATTTGATAAGAATTCTGTACACTATGGTAGAAACAATCAGTATACTCTTGTTCATCAGGATAAAAATATTACTTTGCTTCCTATGACTCATGATTCCATTTTGAAAGATGATATTAATAGAGCTAATAAAGCAAAACAGGAGAAAAAAAGAGTGAAAATCAGATTGTGGCAAAAGAATTTGAGCAACAAATGAAGCCTAATAATAAACCATCTAGTGTTGTTTCTGAAATTAAATTGAAAAGTGCATGTTTACTTGCCACCAAATCTGATATTGATGATCTAGATTTTAGCAAATCTGTTTGCTATGCTTTTGTGTGCAAACAGGCATTATTTTCATTCGAGGACATGCCTTCCTCTTTACCTCCTGCTTTCACTAACATTTTGCAGGAGTTCGCTGACGTCTTTCCACAAGACGTGCCACCGGGATTACCACCTATTGAGGGATTGAGCATCAAATTGACTTAATTCCCGGTGCATCATTACCCAACCATGCACCATACCGTACCAATATAGAGGAGACGAAGGAGATTATATGTCAAGTACAAGAACTGCTCGACAAAGGTTATATACGCGAATCTCTTAATCCTTGTGTTTTTCCTATCATTTTAGTGCCGAAAAAGGATGGTACGTCGCTTATGTGCGTTGATTGTAGAGGCATTAATAATATTACTATTCGTTATCGTCATCCTATTCCTAGGCTAGATGATATGCTTGATGAATTGAGTGGCTCCACAATATTCTCCAAAGTTGATTTGCGTAGTGGATACCATCAAATTCGTATGAAATTGGGAGATGAATGGAAAACAATATTTAAAACTTGGATTACATGAGTGGTTAGTCATGCCTTTTGGGTTAACTAATGCACCTAGTACTTTCATAAGGTTAATGAACAAAGTTTTATGTGCTTTCATTGGACGATTTGTGGTAGTTTACTTTGATGACATATTGATTTATAGAAAATCTTTGGAGGAACATTTGGAACATTTACGTGCTGTTTTTATTACTCTACGTGATGCACGTTTGTTTGGTAACCTTGGAAAGTGCACCTTTTGCACCGACCGAGTATCTTTTCTTGGCTATGTTGTTACTCCACAGGGAATTGAAGTTGATAAAGCCAAGATTGAAGCTATTGAGAGTTGGCCGCAGCCCAAAACGGTCACACAAGTGAGGAGTTTCCTTGGCCTCGCTAGTTTCTATAGGTGTTTTGTGAGAGATTTCAGCACCATTGCTGCACCTCTCAACGAGCTTACAAAGAAGGATGTGCCTTTTGTTTGGGGTACCGCACAGGAAGAAGCCATCACGGTATTGAAAGATAAGTTGACACTTGCTCCTTTACTCCAACTTCCTAATTTTAATAAGACTTTTGAGCTTGCATGTGATGCTAGTGGAATTGGATTAGGAGGTGTGTTATTACAAGATGGCAAACCTGTTGCATACTTTTATGAAAAATTGAGTGGGCCTAGTCTGAACTATTCTACTTATGATAAAGAATTATATGCTCTTGTTTGGACCTTAGAAACATGGCAACATTATTTATGGCCCAAGGAATTTGTTATACATTCTGATCATGAATCTTTGAAACACATTAAAGTAAAGCAAAATTGAACCGTAGACATGCTAAATGGGTTGAATTCATTGAGACTTTCCCTTATGTCATTAAACACAAGAAGGGTAAAGAAAATGTTATTGTTGATGCATTGTCTCGTCGTTATACTATGCTTTCACAACTTGACTTTAAAATATTTGGTTTGGAGACCATAAAAGATCAATATGTGCATGATGTTGAATTTAAAGATGTATTGCAGAATTGTAAGGAAGGGAGAAATTGGAACAAGTTCGTTCTTAACGATGGATTTGTGTTTCGTGCTAACAAGCTATGCATTCCAGCTAGCTCCGTTCGTCTTTTGTTGTTGCAGGAGGCGCATGGAGGAGGATTAATGGGACACTTTGGCGTCAAGAAGACGGAGGATATACTTGCTACACATTTCTTTTGGCCAAAGATGAGACGGGATGTTGAGCATTTTGTTGCTCGCTGCACTACATGTCAAAAAGCTAAGTCACGACTCAATCCTCATGGTTTATATATGCCTTTGCTTGTACCTAGTGTTCCTTGGGAGGATATATCTATGGACTTTGTTTTAGGTTTACCTTGAACAAAGAAGGGGAGGGATAGCATATTTGTTGTTGTGGATAGGTTCTCGAAAATGGCGCACTTTATACCATGTCATAAAAGCGATGACGCTGTTAATGTTGCTGATTTGTTCTTTCGTGAAATTATTCGCTTGCATGGTGTGCCAAATACTATTGTTTCAGATCGTGTTACTAAATTTCTTAGCCACTTTTGGAGATTTTTATGGGCTAAGTTGGGGACTAAACTGCTTTTTAGTACTACTTGTCACCCCCAAACTGATGGACAAACTAAAGTAGTCAATAGAACATTGTCTACTATGCTTAGGGCTATTTTGAAGAATAATAAGAAAATGTGGGAAGAATGCTTGCCTCATATTGAATTTGCTTATAATCGTTCATTGCATTCTACAACTAAGATGGCCCTTTTGAAATTGTGTATGGTTTCCTACCTCGTGCACCTATTGATTTGTTGCCTCTTCCATCTTCGGAGAAGGTTAATTTTGATGCTAAAGAACGTGTTGAATTGATTTTAAAAATGCATGAGTTAACTAAGGAAAACATTGAGCGTATGAATGCTAAATATAAGCTTGCTGGAGATAAGGGTAGAAAACATGTTGTGTTTGCACCTGGAGATCTTGTTTGGTTACATTTGCGTAAGGATAGATTTCCTAATTTGCGCAAATCAAAGCTAATGCCATGTGCTGATGGTACTTTTAGTGTGTTAGAGAAAATAAATGATAATGCATATAAACTTGAGCTGCCTGTAGATTTTGGGGTTAGTCCCACTTTTAACATTGCAGATTTGAAGCCTTATTTGGGTGAGGAAGATGAGCTTTCGTCGAGGGCTATGTCGGTGTCAAAACCGGCGGATCTCGGGTAGGGGGTCCCGAACTGTGCGTCTAGGCCGGATGGTAACAGGAGGCAGGGGACACGATGTTTTACCCAGGTTCGGGCCCTCTTGATGGAGTTAAAACCCTACGTCCTGCTTGATTGATATTGACGATATGGGTAGTACAAGAGTAGATCTACCACGAGATCAGAGAGGCCTAACCCTAGAAGCTAGCCTATGATATGATTGTATGTTATAGTTGTTGTCCTACGGACTAAAACCCTTCGGTTTATATAGACACCGGAGAGGGTTAGGGTTACATAAGGTCGGTTACAAAGTAGGAGATATTCATATCCGTATTGCCTAGCTTGCCTTCCACGCCAAGTAGAGTCCCATCTGGACACGAGACGAAGTCTTCAATCTTGTATCTTCATAGTCTAACAGTCCGGCCAATGGAGATAGTCCGGCTGTCCGGAGACCCCGTAATCCAGGACTCCCTCAGTAGCCCCTGAACCAGGCTTCAATGATGATGAGTCCGGCGCGCAGTAATGTCTTCGGCATTGCAAGGCAGGTTCCTCTCCAAATTTTGTGTACCTGTCGAAATAGTGTCCGGTCTCTTGTGAATGTTGCACTCCTTGGCTTCCACGCCGAAATAGTGTCGAGCAAATGTGAAGAGCCGGGTTGTTTTCACATCTACCCCCCTAGCTGTGTGAATGAGCCGCCTATTAAAAAGACAAGGATTCAGATCCAAATCACACCATCCTCCCTTGGCGAGCCTTCATCGGAGCGCACCTGACAGAGATCCATTCCATCATGGCCAGTCGACGCGGCTCCTCCTCTCGCTCCCCCAGCTCCAAGCCTGGAGATTGGGAGAGATGTTCCGTCCCGCACAGCAAATTAGTGATGCTTCAGACCAAGGGATTTCTTCCCCCAGCGTACATGGTCCCGGTTCGAGCCGGGCTCGCCACCTATAATGGTGGAGAGCAAGCGGAGAGCCTTCCCAATCCCTCCAAGGGAGAGCGGGTATGCCTTGTCCCTTGTTTGGTAAGAGGGCTCGGATTCCCAATTCATCCGTTTCTCCCGGGGCTCCTGGAGTTCTACGGCCTCCAGTTGCACAATCTTACGCCTGCCTCCATGCTGCATATCACTTGATTCGTAGCCCTTTGCGAGTTGTTCTTGGGCTGTGAGGCTTATTTCGCTCTATGGATCGCTCTATGCAAGAAGTTGTTCTGCCTTGTGCCCCGTTCTCAGAAGGGGTCAATATATCAAGTGGGCGTAGCCGAAGTGTGGCGTATTGCCGGGACCGGATACCTGTCTGGAATGCCAAAGAAGACGTCCGAAGACTGGCCTTCAGAATGGTTTTATATAGAAGACGTCCCCTTCCTGGATCCTGTTCGGACTGGCCTTCCTGAGTTCGACGACGCCCCTTTGAAGAAGCGCCGGAGCTGGCGTCCACGGAGCTCCCTGGAGGAAGATGACAGGGACGGTCTTTACCTGATGAGCCGGATAAGTTTTTTAGCTCGATCCGGATTGACCATGATCGAGGTCATGGCCATATGTATCATGCGGGGGGTGCAGCCGCTTCAGTATAGAGGCCACCCCATGTGGTATTTCAACGGAGAGGATGACGCCACCCTGTACGGCCGTAAAGGGCCGGGATCGGTTGCTGATCTAATAAAGATCTTATCCACTTTGTACAAGGGAGAAGAGGAGGAATTCCTTCGTGTCAACCCGCAGGGCGGATTTTCTATGTACAATCCTCTGAGCTGGGTAAGCGGAGACTTTTTCTCGCCCATCCGTTTCATATTTCCGCAGTTAAGTACTCAGTCTAGCGATTTCTACGCAGGAACTGCGCTAGGCTATAAGGGAGATAAACAACCCCCCTCCACAACCCGAGGACCCCGGACGGTCCCTCAACCCGGCCTCCCAAGAGGATCTGGACATATCTGTGGAGCTGATCGATGGGGTGTTTTACCAATCGAGCAATGATAATGCTTTGGTGGCCATTACGGCCGATTACCCTGGGCTAGTTCCAGCCTCACAGGTGACTGAGACCGAAGTCCCAGCACTTCAAAAAGGGATCCGTCCTTGCGTGTTTTTGATCGCCGTATAACAGCCGTGTTTTGCAGGGGAGGTCCTCGAGGCAGAAGGCTGAGCCTGCGGCGACTGGCCAACAAGGGGCTGCGAGGCCAGGCAGGCTGAAAAGACTCGTAGTCCGGATTGAGACACCAGCGCAGCGGTACGCCGCGCCGTCTTTATTACAAGACATTATTCTCAGAGGCATATTAACGCCCATGCCTTCTTTTCAGGAAAAAGAGCGCTCGCCAGACTATACCCATAGAGGCTACCAATCGCGCCTCCACAAGCCAGGCTCCAAGGCCGGATTCGGAGGTGGGAACGAATACGAGGCGTGCACCGGGTGCTCCTCCAACAGAGGATGCGGATAAACTGTCCGACACCCATTCCGAGGTGGAAAGTGCCATGAACCACATGTGTCGCCGGACTATTCTTTGTGACGCCTGTTTCTCCCAAGAGGCATTGGATGCCTTCAACTCAGGAGACGCGCACCTCCGTGCCGCTCAAAATGGTCTAGCCAGAGCCACGGAGCAGTATGTAAAAGACATACGGGTGAGAAAATTTGGTGATTATATATATCAATAGCCCCTGAGACTTGAAACAGTTAGGATAATTGATTTAAGGATCATTTGTTATGCAGGTTCTTACAGAAAAGAATACTCAACTGTCCCAGGAGATAGAAGAGTGCAAAGCCCAACTTCAGGCCGCACTGGCCGTAGCAGGGGAGCCCAAAGAGACCCCCTCTAGTAACCTATCCTTCAAATGATAAGTATAATATAGAATGCGGTGTATGCAGATCAGACGATAAAATTGCAGATGACACTGGAGTAAATCCAGATAAGCAACAGCTCCAACGCCAGCTGAAGGCTGGTGAGAACGTGCTTACGAGGGTGAGGCAGGAGAAAAATGATCTCCAAGATGCCAACACCAAGCTGGGCGTGGAACTACAACATGTTCGTGCCCAACTGTCGGACTCTGTTAAGGAAAACTGGCGGCTTCGACGCGGCATATTTAGTAAGTGCTTGAACGAACTTTGAAAAAGAGTTCGACGAGGAAGCTGGCTGACAGAATTATGTCTGTAGGTATGCTAATAGGTCGTCCTACCGAGGAAATGCCTGGTTCAACGGGTGACCTTCTTCCTGAGCTCTCACAGCTGCACGAACGAGTTCGGCAGGTGATGCAAGGCATCGCCCCGGCCTTGTGGCCATCCATCTCCATACCTGAAGGCCTTGGAGAGCTTTCAGATACCGGCCTGCCGTCAGGGCACCAGGGAAGCCTGGGCAATGGTGAAGACACGGTACACGAAGGCTGACCCGAACCACATGGCCGAAGTCGGACCTGTGGGGCCCGATGGGAAGGAGATCCCTATGAGCTTAGTGTATGGCCAAGTAGAATTGGCCCCAAAGTATTCCCAAGAGGAATTCAACCAGTCAAATTGACTATGTAATTTTAAAGTGACATGTATAATGCCTTCTAGCCGGATTGTAGATCATTTGTCATGGTGGACCTTTTCGCTTCAACCTCGGGACCCGACAGTCCGGAGTGTATCCGAATACCCTCTTGGTTATGTATGAACCGGGGCATGCGTGGAGACCAGGCGTAGGGGTCATTAGTGCTTTATCAGACAAGTGCCCAACTAGTTATGTTATATTACATGGGTAGTAAGAAACATCTTCCAGGGAGAATAGTTCCGTTAAGGGTTCCTTTCCCTGGGTAAGCATGCCCTCAAGTGCATGTCCGGACTGCGACAAGAAGCACAGAAAAAGCATCTGGGGGCAGATATGGATAATAAAAGTCATCTTCTGTTCAGCGACCGAATATTCCCTTAAGAACGCTAGCTTTCGGCTTCACCCAGTCTGAGGTACACGTCCGGCTGACCCGGCGGTAACAATCGCAGAGGTGCTCCCCTTACGCCCTAGCCGAATTAACAGGAACGTAGGGCATAAATACAAGAGCCAGGTAACCCAGCTTGGCCAAAACTTAAGTCATATCCATGCATATAATGGTGAAAAAAGGTACATGCGAAAGTATAACACATGTGTTGGGCGTGAGGCCCAGGTAAATAATTTAAGCTTCTGTGAAAGAAGCCCCCAGGTATGAAGAGTGCGGCTAGCGCATCTGTAATGTATGAGTCAGGCACAAGGTGACCCTTGAAGGCCTAGAGAAATAAAAGAAAGAAAGGGAAACAAGACAGATGATGCATATGCAGAAAATGGACAAAGGAAGGGGACTAACATAGAGTCCGGTGCTAGGCGTAGAATCTTCGAAACCTGGCTGTGTTCCATGGGTTCGGCTCGAGTCGACTAGTCGATGCATCCCGTAGTCGGTACGCTCCACCGGTCAGAACTTGGTCGATAATGAAGGGACCTTCCCATTTGGGCTTGAGCTTGTTCTTTTTCTTATCCGGCAGTCGTAGAACTAGTTCACCAACGTTATAAGTTTTGGCCCGTACTTCTCTGCTTTGGTATCTGCAAGCCTGTTGCTGGTAAAATGCGGAACGGGCTTTGGCTACGTCGCGCTTTTCCTCCAAGGTGTCCAAACTGTCCTGCCGATCGAGCTTGGCTTCTCTTTCTTCGTACATGCGCACTCAAGGTGAGTCATGAATTATGTCACAGGGCAAGACTGCCTCTGCGCTGTACACCATAAAAGACGGTGTATATCCGGTACTACGATTCGGCATGGTCCGCAGCCCCCAGAGTACGGAGTCGAGCTCCTCTACCCAGTGCATGTCACACCCCATTAAGGAGTGCACTAATCTGGGTTTAATGCCGCTCATTATAAGACCATTTGCTCGTTCGACTTGACCGTTGGTTTGTGGGTGATAGACTGAAGCATAATCGAGCTTGATGCCCATTTTGCTGCACCAGAGTTTTACCTTGTCGGCCGTGAAGTTCATGCCGTTATCAGTGATGATGCTGTGGGGGACGCCGTAACGGTGTACAACCCCGGATATGAAATCTATCACCGGTCTGGATTCTACTGTTTTAACCGGTTTAGCCTCTATCCATTTGGTGAATTTATCCACCATGACCAATAAGTATTTTTTCTTGTGGGTTCCCCCTTTAAGGGGTCCAAACATGTCAAGCCCCCAGACCGCGAAGGGCCATGTAATGGGGATTGTTTGGAGGGCGGTGGGTGGCATGTCGCTTTGATTTGCAAAGAGCTGGCAACCGGCGCAACGTTGGACCAAGTCATGTGCATCTGCCCGGGCCGTTGGCCAATAGAATCATGTACGGAAGGCCTTGCTTACAAGAACCAGGGCTGCAGCGTGATGACCGCCGAGTCCGGCGTGAATTTCTGCCAAAAGGTTCCGCCCTTCCTCTTCGGAGATGCACCTTTGAAGGACTCCGGTAGCGCTTTTTTGTACAATTCTCCCTCATGGACCCTGTAGGCCTTGGATCGCCGCACTGTGCAGCATGCCTCATTTTGGTCCTCCGGAAGTTCCTGTCTAGTTAGGTAGGCCAGGAATGGTTCTGTCCATGGGGCAATAATGGCCATTATTTCATGGGTTGAATGTGTTATTTTGGTGGCGGAGCCTCCGATTGTGTCAGAGAGTTCGGTATCGGGTATTTTGGCCGGGTCCGGACTGTTGTTACTGGTGTCCCCTTCCCATGCTATGGATGGCTTGAAGAACCTTTCCAGAAATATGTTGGGAGGGACCGTGTCACGTTTTGCGCTGATGCGGGCGAGGATATCCGCCGCCTGATTGTTTTCCCGAGCCACATGGTCAAATTTGAGCCCCTCAGACCGAGCTGACATTTTTAAGATGCAATTCCGATAAGCTGCCATTTTCGGATCCTTGGCATCAAAGTTCCCATTTATTTGGGATATCGCGAGGTTCGAATCCCTGTGCACTTCTAGGCGTTGAATGCCCATGGATACTGCCATCCGGAGACCATGTAGAAGGGCCTCATATTCGGCTGCATTGTTGGAGTCTGTATACATTATCTGTAGTACGTATTGAATGGTATCTCCTGTTGGGGATGTCAAAACGACGCCAGCCCCTAGACCAGCCAACATTTTGGAGCCGTCGAAGTGCATGATCCAGTTTGAATATGTGTCATACTCTTTAGGGAGTTCGGCTTCCGTCCACTCAGCGACGAAGTCAGCCAAAACTTGCGACTTAATAGCTCTCCGTGGCTTGTAAGTTATGCCGAACGGGAGGAGCTCCATGGCCCATTTGGCAATCCGGCCCGTCGCGTCGCGGTTGTTTATAATATCGAGGCTACCGTTATCGAACACTCTTGAAAGTAGTGTCGCAGCTTCCGGGATGCCATAAATACCGCGTACGCTATCTTTTGATAATGCGGGTACCATGATTTGCATGGAGTAAGGACAGTGGACACATAGTAAACCGGCTTTTGAAGGGGTAATTTGTGTCCGTCCACTTCTCGCTCGACGACGAGCACTATGCTTACTACTTGATGAGTTGCCGCAATGTATAATAGCATTGGTTCGCCAATGTTTGGCGCAGCTAGGACTGGGTTTGTTGCCAATATGGCTTTTGTTTCGTTGAGTCCGGCCGTGGCGGTGCCCGTCCACTCGAAGTGTTCGGTGCGCCGGAGGAGGCGATAAAGGTGTAATGCCTTTTCTCCCAAGCGGGAGATAAAGCGGCTTAGAGCCGCCATGCATCCAGTCAATTTTTGTATTTGTTTCAGGTCTGTTGGGGTAGCCAACTATGACAACACTCGGATTTTGGCCGGATTAGCTTCAATACCTCTATTGGAGACAATGAATCCCATGAGCTTTCCGGCTGGTACGCCGAAAACGCATTTTTCCGGATTGAGCTTGATGTCATATGTTCGGAGGTTGTCGAATGTGAGCCTCAAGTCGTCATATGTTCGGAGTTTCGACATGTTTGGTTTTAACGACCACGTCATCTACGTATGCCTCCACTGTTTTGCCGATCTGGTTTGCCAGACATGTCTGAATCATGCGCTGATATGTTGCGCCGGCGTTTTTGAGACCGAAGGGCATTGTGTTGAAGCGGAATGGGCTGTATGGTGTGATGAATGCCGTTGCGGCTTGGTATGGCTCTGCCATTTTAATTTGATGGTAGCCGGAGTATGCGTCGAGGAAACACAATGAATCGGGTACTGCGGTAGCATTGATGATTTGACCGATGCGGGGGAGGGGGAAGGGATCCTTTGGGCAAGCCTTGTTAAGGTCCTTAAAATCGACGCACAAGCGCGACGATTTGTCCTTCTTTCGTACCATCACCAGGTTTGCTAGCCAGTCCGGATGTTTTATGTCTCTGATGAATCCGTCCACCAATTGCTTGGCTAGTTCCTCTCCCATGGCTTGTCTCTTAGGTTCGGAGAAACATCGAAGAGCCTGCTTGATTGGCTTGAATCCTTTTAGGATATTTAGGCTGCGCTCAGCCAGCCTGCATGGGATTCCTGGCATGTCAGAAGGGTGCCAGGCAAAAATGTCCCAGTACTCGCGTAGGAACTCTCGCAGTGCAGCGTCGACATCAGGGTTTAATTGTGCCCCGATGAAAGCTGTTTTTGTAGGGTCCGTTGGATGGACTTGGAATTTGACTATTTCGTCTTCCGGTTTAAAGGAGGCGGACTTGGATCTTTTATCGAGTATCACATTGTCCCTGTTCACCGTTGAGCACAACGCAGTTAGTTCCTCGGCCGCTAAGGCTTCGGATAGTGCCTCAAGGGCTAGTGCAGCTGTCTTATTTTTGGCGCGGAGTGCAATGTCCGGATCACTAGCAAGAGTGATGATTCCATTGGGCCCGGGCATTTTGAGCTTCATGTACCCGTAATGGGGTATGGCTTGGAAGATTGTAAACGCCTCCCGCCCTAATAGAGCGTGGTATCCGCTGCTGAACGGGGCCACTTGGAATGTAATTTCTTCGGACCTGTAATTATCCGGTGTGCCGAATACCACGTCTAGTGTGATTTTCCCAGCACAACGTGCTTCCCGACTGGGGATGATTCCTCTAAAGGTTGTGCTACTTTGCTCAATGCGGCTCCAGTCTATTTCTATCTTTTGAAGAATTTCCTCATAGATGAGGTTTAATCCGCTGTCGTCGTCCATGAGTACCTTGCTGAGTCGAAAGCCATCCACGATTGGACTGAGGACCGGTGCGGCTGGTGCTCGGGCTGTTCAGAATTTGGGTTCGTCACAGGCATTGAAGGTAATAGCCGTGTCACTCCAAGGATTTATTTCTGCTATGTGGCAGATTTCGGCCATGCTGCGGAGTGTTCGCTTGCGTCTATTATTTGATGCGAAGGTCTCAAAGACCGTTAACACCGTATTGTTGTCCACGGGATGGTGCTCTGTGGTATTTGGGAGGAGTAGATCCTCACCACTTTTGGCCACCTGCCGGAGTATCCAACATGCTCTAAGGCTGTGCATTGGTATTGCATCCACTGTACTATGAATTTTGTAGGGTCCGTTGAGCCATCCCTCCAGTACGGTTCCTTGCCCCGTAGAGGGCTTTTGCCTTTTGGTAGTTAACCCAGGTGTATTGTGATAATGCACCCTTTTATTTCGGACTGGGTTTGTATTCATGGCCGGATTATCCCAAAATTTTATTTTGGTTTTCCAGGCGCTTTCCATCGCGCAGTACTTTCGTACGATGGACACCAAGTCGGCAAAGCGGGTAATTTCGCGGCGACTTATGGCGTTGAGGATTCCCTTGTCCATGCAATTATTGCAGAAGAATGAAATTGCATCTTCCTTGCGGCAGTCCTTTATCCTGTTCATGACCAGCAGGAATCTGGCCCAGTAATGGTGTACTGTTTCATCGGGCTCTTGCCTAATTTGGGATAGATCGCATATGTTTGGGTGGGTGGGTGGAATTGAATCCGAATCCTGACCTAATCTGAGACTCAGGAGCCAAGGAGTTTCCGAACTCGGAAGTTTGGATTCTTGGATGTTTTCCGATAAATCTAGCCCGCTGCCTGATTCTAGGTTCAGGCCTTGAGTGACGTCCTCCCCTCTGCGGGTATCCGACATGGAGGGATCGGGAATCCGGACATAGCTAGTCCTTAAGATAGATGAAGGGTTGCCGCATTATTCCTCCACCACTGCAACGTGATGGGTGACCTGGGGAGAGTTGATCTCTCTCAGATCGGGTTTAGGCCCAATCTGATCGTAGTCTGTAGCGACTCCCAGGGCGGCGATGCGATCCAAGAGCTCGTTCAGGGAAGAGAGCTCCATTGGATCTAACTGCTCGGCGAGTTCCGAGTTGACGTGAAGATTGCTTTCGATGACCTGAGAAGTCATCGTTGGCACAGCGGCCGAACAGGCGGTCATAAGAAAACCACCTAGCCAGAGAGTTTGGCCGATAGCCAAAGCTCCCTCAGCAACAGTGCCGTCTTTAAAGACAAGATGAGACATCCTTCCTGGTGGCGACGGCACAGCGGAACTCTCAATTAAAGCACCAATGTAGGTGTCAAAACCGGCGGATCTCGGGTAGGGGGTCCCGAACTGTGAGTCTAGGCCGGATGGTAACAGGAGGTAGGGGACACGATGTTTTACCCAGGTTCGAGCCCTCTTGATGGAGGTAGAACCCTACGTCCTTCTTGATTGATATTGATGATATGGGTAATACAAGAGTAGATCTACCACGAGATCAGAGGGACCTAACCCTAGAAGCTAGCCTATGGTATGATTGTATGTTATAGTTGTTGTCCTACGGACTAAAACCCTTCTCTTTATATAGACACCGGAGAGGGTTAGGGTTACACAAGGTCGGTTACAAAGGAGGAGATATCCATATCCATATTTCCTAGCATGCCTTCCACGCCAAGTAGAGTCCCATCCGAACACGAGACGAAGTCTTCAATATTGTATCTTCATAGTCTAACAGTCCGGCCAATGGACATAGTCCGGCTGTCCAGAGACCCCCTAATCCAGGACTCCCTCAGGCGACATCATTTCAAGAATGGGAGGATGATGAGGGCATCAATACCATTGTTACACCCACAGCCCCTGCTGCTATACATACTGGACCAATTACTAGAGCTCGCGCACGCCAATTGAATTATTAGGTAGTTTCGTTTCTTGGTAACGATTCTAATGCTCATGAGAATATGATGCTGCCCAATTATCAGGTAGTTTTGCTTACAAATGAAGGGCCTAGCTTGGACAAGAAAGATGAACCTTGGAGCAAGTTCAAGCATGGAGATGATGGCATGCGCAAGGGGATCAAGAACGGAGTTACAAGTGGTGATTTCAGGACTTTGAAGCCACCATAAGGAGTGCATGAAGCCTTGGACGAAATATACCAGATGCCACTTCATAAATTTCGTCCGGAGGCTATTCTAGGTGCTACGTCATGTTATTATTGGGCCAGGCCCATGTATTTTCGAAATACTTAAGTATAGGCTGTTTTTAGAGTCCGTATGTGTGGGGAAACAAGAGTTAGGGTTGGTTTCAGACACCTCCACCAAGGGCCACGAAATTCCCCCTCTCTCCTCCATATATAGCCCTTAGGGCATCGTTTAGACTTTGGGTTTTGTTTAGATTAAAAGTTCGACATAGATGCAACTTCGGGTACTTCGTTTGTGTTCAACGACCAGACCAAGGCGTCACAGAACCCCACCTTGATCAATAAAGTTTTCATATTATATTCACAATATCCAGATTGCAATCTCAGTTTCTTTCTTGTTCTTCGTTTGCTCGTAGGAAACAGACCCTCGTGGTCAGGTTGATCGTGCTCCAGCGTGGTCAATAACCCCTCGGAAGTTGGTTTAGCGATTGCTAAGGCGCGAGGTCTCGCACGTTCTTAGTCGGATCGTCAAGGTCGACTCCCACAGAAAACGATAGCCACCATCTCATTGAAACATCGGGACACCTTTGCCTCTATCAATGCGCACAACCACTGATGGCCACCTCCTGCTTGCCGCTTCGCCCTTGCCTTCCCTGGTGCATCCACGCCACCCCCTTGACCCTCTCTCGCTCTCCCAGTGCCTCTCCCCCTCCTCTGGCTCTCTCCCTCGCATCACCCGAAAGCCGCTGTCGCCGCCGCTCACCATTGCCACGCCCTGAGCCACCACCTCGCCACCCTGACATATCCCTCATCTCCGCCACGTCGTCCTGAAGCTCCATGCCTACTCTCGCAAGCCAGGGAACCCCGCAACATCGCCGGCGTCGTCGTGTTCATCATCGGGCGTCGGAGATCGTTATCGCCGATTAGTCGTCCACAGCGCGAGCTCTGTGGTGACGCCTTCAGATCCACTATGAGCCACTGCGTTGATCCCCAATCTCCCCTAGCTCATTTTCGTCCTCTAACGCTGATGCTCGTCACAGCCGAGAGCTCTTCGCCACCATTCATGTCGCCGTGGTGGCCACTGTCACCTAGGTCTGCGACCGAACATACCACCGTGCTCAGTGCAACGCTAGGACCCCAAAACCGTCACATGTTTCTCCTGCCCTACACCGCAACGTCGAAACCACCAACTCCCGAACTCCGGCAGCCGCCCCGAACTCATTTCGGACGAGCTCCGGCCGCCCTAGCTGTTGCTGCCCGCTGCGCTAGATGCGGGCAAGCTCCGGCTCCCCGTAGCCGCTCTCGTCCGTCCTTTGGTTGCCGGAGAAGCGAGCCCGAGCCCTCCGCCGCGTCTGCTGCCCCCGGCGGGTTAGCCCCGGTTTGACCAGGGATTTGACCTCCCCTGGGTCGCTGACAAGTGGGCCAGGCCCCTGCTAATTTTTCTTAACTGATAATTAAGCTTAATTAGCCCTGCTGATACTAACATGTGGGCCCAGGGCCTTTACTAATCTAGATTAGGATTAGATTAGTGCTAATTAACTTAGGTTAGTTAGTTAGACACTGACATATGGGTCCCACTGGTCAGGTTTGACCTGGATCGCCCTGTTGACCTGCTGACATCACCGTGATGCATTGCTGACATAGTTATGTTTTCTTGATTTAAAATAAATCTATATGATTTATTTATTTTCAAAAAATAACCTTAACTTTGAAAATCCATAGGAATTACACCGTAACTCCAAATGAAAAGATTTATACATGAAAAATGATCAGAAAAATCCAATCTATCCATCTGTACCATTTTCATGCATGTTAGAACAACCTATATCTACTTTTTAGGGCCAATCATATACATGGCATTTGAATATCCACATATGGAGTTTGAATTTGAATCTTGGATTCAATCCAACGCCATTTAACCTATTGCTAGTTGCATTAGCTCAAATCACAGCATATTGACATGTCATGCTCATGCATCATATTGTGCATTGCATTGATAGTGTTCTTTCTCTGTTGCCGGTGTTTGTCCCCTCTAAGTAGACGTGGTTCCGACGATGAGTTTGATGACACCGATGAAGAGCTATACTATCTTCAGAAGTGCCAGGCAAGCAAAACCCCCTTGTTTATTCCGATACAATCCCACTCTCTCGCTCCTGCTCGCTTTTACTGCATTAGGACAACAACGATTCAACTATTACATGCTGCGGTAGTTGAACCCCTTTCCTCTGCATGACCTGTCATTTCCATAGTAAATAGATGAAACCCACTAGCATGAGTAGGAGTTGTTTGAGCCCTGATGTGCATCCTTCATGCTTGTTTGTCATGCCTGCTACTGCTTAGAGTTGAGTCAGGTCCGATTCATCGGGTATGAATTGAATGTGGTGAACATGTTGTTGTAGGGTGGAACCCTAACTAGAGATCTTTCATGAATTGGAGGGGAAATCCCCAAGAACAAGATGAACACAAGGGAGAAAACAAGAGGAACACTCAATAACAAGTCCAATCACACATCCACTAGACCAACAAACACACAAGATCCACAAGGTACATGAACAATCAAAGGGAAATAAGATATATGGTAGAGTTCATCCCAAATCCTATGAAGGAGATGAGGGCTTGATGATCTAGATAGACCCTTCCCACAAGGGGGTCTTGAATCCCTAGGGACCTTCCCCAATGGAGGTCTTGTACTCGAATGGAGTCTTCTCTCTCAAGAGGAAGCGCACAAGGGGAGGTACATGAGCTAAGCCCTATGATTTGTGTCTATTCTTAGCTAAGTCTAAATGGAGGAGGAAGGGGAGTATATATTGGTCCTAGGGATGAAGGGGTAAGTAGGGACGAGATGGGGATACAAGGGCCAAGCCCAACAGCCACGCACAGGGGGCCCCGTGTGCATGGGGTAAGTGGAGCCCATGCGCACGGGGATCCAGAGACTCGACGCATGAGCCCGTGCGCACGGGGTCCGGGCGGCCCGTGGGCATGGTACACGCCCGTGCACACGGGGTCTTCAGGATCGCCAGCCTTGGAGGCCCGTGGGCACGGGGCCGGAGGGGCCCGTGCGCACGGGGTCGCTTGGGAGCTACTGCCTTCTTCTTAGCGCTTCCTTCTCCGCTTCCAGGCTTCCCTCTTGGATGGTGTAGATGTTCTCTTCTTCTTGGACTCCTCCTTGATGCATGTGTAGCTTTTCTCCCACCTATGTATGCACATGAGAGAGGGGTCAAGTAGTATACCATCCTTGAAAGGTACAAGTGGACACGTGTAAAGGAGATGATTCACCTTTGTATGTATGAAGTAGATGTGGCACGTGTCACTTGCCAAATGGACTCTTGACATGGTGATGTCCATAGGATGCTCCGCATCATCCTCTCCCCCTTGGGAAAGATCCGACCTCAGATCGAAATCCAAATCACCATGGGAAAGAGATGATGTTGCCGTGTAGACGTTGACGATCACCAAGCATTCATCATCTTGTAGTTTCCAATGGGCACCCTCCAATGTCGCACCGTCTTGTAATTCCTTCAAAAGGAGCAAAGATAACAAGCACTTGGAAAAAGAAATGTGGTTGGCGTAAGAGCAAAACCAAGCATTCAAGAGGTGATTCACCCAACAAGTGTTGTCATCAAGCATAGCATATGGTTTGACAAAGAAGTGTGGCATGGCATTTAAGCATATATGTTGAGCACAATCAAGGACAACATGGAAACAAGCATGCAAATGGGAGTTGAAGATGCTAATATGTGTGACAAGTGAACAAGCATCTACCTCAAGGTCATAGCAAGCATGCATAAAGCACTCGACAAATGGTCTATGGTATGCATTGGAATCATTCACAACACCAAATATAGTGAGATGTCGAAACACATGGGGCAAGTGCAAGACAATCTAAGCATAATGTGCATATGGTGTAGTGAAGATATCATGGCACTCAACACAAAGGAAAGGGCAATTGTTCAATATGTGCGAGAAAATCAAGTCAATCATGTGCAAAGCATGGTAGTGGTTGTCATCAACCGCATGAAAGGAGCAAGTATGAGTCATTGGTGATGCAAAATGGCAAGCAATCATAGTAATCAAGTCATGCAAGCTAGTTGTGCGAAGATGCAACATACTAGAGGAAATCATAGCAATCATGTCATGTGAGCGAATAATAGGCATAGGCACTGCACATGACATGTTGCAAGCGCGAACACAAATCAAGATCATAGTATCATAATAGTCATGGGGCACAAAGCAAACAAGGTAATAACAAGTGATATCTCCACCAAGCTTGCAAATACACATACAAGCACTAGAATCAATCATCATCTATAATGAAAAGCATGGGTCACAAATGCATGGCAAAGGCATAGGAATGAGCATATCACGCAAAGTGAACATGGCAATATGGGCATAAAGTGAGAAGTGGTAAATAACCCATAACCATGTGAGGGCCATGTAGAAGAGATGCGCGAACTCTTTGCGCGAAGGGAGTGGTGGTAAGGACAATCCACGGGATCCCAAGTCATCATTGCTCTCTAGAGCTCGTTTCGTCAACTCATGGGATTGTGAGGTTGACGAGTGTTCCTGGGTACCTACACAAAAGAGACACAAACGAAAGAAATTGTGTGTGTGGTAAATGTACACATCATCCATCATGATGTGTATGTGCACGTGAGAGTTAGCACAAGATAAGCATTGCTCGAAGAAATTGGATGCATAGTATATGAACATGTCATCCATCATGAAAGAATAGTTGTTATGTATAACACGATGGGGACACGAATTGAGCAAACAAGTATATGGCACATCAATAGCGTGGTTATTCATGGGGATCATATGATGCACACAATCATGGGAATCATGCAATGGATGGGATGGAACAAAATCTCCTGACATGTATGAGGAAACTATGGGGGTGTCCTCATGAGCAATATCGGAAACATCATATGGAGAAAATGGAGGACATCCAAAACAATGCATATCCGAAGCTAGGTGGTCATGGCATGGCATATGAGATAAATGATGCAAAGGAAGCATGATAGAGGCAAAGGTGTCCCGTCTTTCGATGAGATGGTGGCTATCGTTTTAGAGGAAGTCGACTTTGACGATCCGACTACGAACGTGCGAGAATGTCGTGCCTTAGCAATCCCTAAACCAACTCCGAGGGGTTATTGACCACGCCGGAGCACGATCAACCTGACCACGAAGGTCTGTTTCCTGCAGGCAAACGAAGAACAAGCAAGAAATTGAGATTGCAATCTAGATATTGCGAATATAAGAGGAAAGCTTAATTGATCAAGGTGGGGTTCTGTGACGCCTTTGTCTGGTCGTTGAACACAAACGGAGTATGCGAAGTTGCAACTATGGCGAACTTTAATCTAAACAAAACCCAAAGTATAAACGACACCCTAAGGGTTGTATATATGGAGGAAGAGAGGGGAATTTCATGGCCCTTGGAGGAGGGGTCCAAAACCAACCGTAACTCTTGTTTCCCCACACATACGGACTCTAAAAACAGCCTACACTTAAGTATTTCGAGAATACATGGGCCTGGCCCTATTATAAGGTGATGCAGCACCTAGAATAGCCTCTGGATGAAATTTATGAAGTGACATCTTGTATATTTCGTCCAAGGCTTCATGCACTCCTTATGGTGGCTTCAAAGTCTTGAAATCATCACATGTAACTCCGTTCTTGATCCCCTTACACATGCCATCATCTCCATGCTTTGTCTTGCCCCAGTGTTCATCCCTCTTATCCATGCCAGGCCCTTCATTTGTAAGCAAAACAAATGTATCCAATTTAGGAAGCATCATATTCTCATGAACATTAGAATCATTACCAAGAAACGAAAGTACCTAATAATTTAATTGGCATGCGCGAGCTCTAGTAATTGGTCCTGTCTGTATAGCAGCAGGGGCTGTGGAGGTAACATTGGTATTAATGTCCTCATCATCCTCCCCTTCTTGAAGTGAAGTCGTCCTTGACGAAATTTCATCGTCCTCACCCAAATAAGGCTTCAAATCTGCAATGTTAAAAGTGGGACTAACCCCAAAATCTGCAGGCAGCTCAAGTTTATATGCATTATCATTTATTTTCTCTAACACCTTAAAAGGACCATCGGCATGTGGCATTAGCTTTGATTTGCGCAAATTAGGAAATCTATCTTTACGCAAATGTAACCAAATAAGATCTCCAGGTGCAAACACAACATGTTTTCTACCCTTATCTCCAACAAGTTTATATTTAGCATTCATACGCTCAATGTTTTCCTTAGTTAACTCATGCATTTTTAAAATCAATTCATCACATTCTTTAGCATCAAAATTAACCTTCTCCGAAGATGGAAGAGGCAACAAATCAATAGGTGCACGAGGTAGGAAACCATACAGAATTTCAAAAGGGCACATCTTAGTAGTAGAATGCAATGAACGATTATAAGCAAATTCAATATGAGGCAAGCATTCTTCCCACATTTTCTTGTTATTCTTGAAAATAGCCCTAAGCATAGTAGACAATGTTCTATTGACTACTTCAGTTTGTCCATCAGTTTGGGGTGACAAGTAGTACTAAAAAGCAGTTTAGTCCCCAACTTAGCCCATAAAAATCTCCAAAAGTGGCTAAGAAATTTAGTAACACGATCTGAAACAATAGTATTTGGCACACCATGCAAGAGAATAATTTCACGAAAGAACAAATCAACAATATTAACAACATCATCGCTTTTATGACATGGTATAAAGTGTGCCATTTTCGAGAACCTATCCACGACAACAAATATGCTATCCCTCCCCTTCTTTGTTCGAGGTAAACCTAAAGCAAAGTCCATAGATATATCCTCCCAAGGAACACTAGGTACAGGCAAAGGCATATATAAACCATGAGGATTGAGTCGCGACTTAGCTTTTTGACATGTAGTGCAGCGAGCAACAAAACGCTCAACATCCCGTCTCATCTTTGGCCAAAAGAAATGTGTAGCAAGTATATCCTTAGTCTTCTTGACGCCAAAGTGTCCCATTAATCCTCCTCCATGCGCCTCCTGCAACAACAAAAGAGGAACCGAGCTAGCTGGAATGCATAACTTGTTAGCACGAAACACAAATCCATCATTCAGAACGAACTTGTTCCAAGTTCTCCCTTCCTTACAATTCTGCAATATATCTTTAAATTCAGCATCATGCACATATTGATCTTTGATGGTGTCCAAACCAAATATTTTAAATTCAAGTTGTGAAAGCATAGTATAACAACGAGACAGTGCATCAGCAATAACATTTTCTTTACCCTTCTTGTGTTTAATGACATAAGGGGAAGTCTCAATGAATTCAACCCATTTATCATGTCGACGGTTCAGTTTTGCTTGACTTTTAATGTGTTTCAAAGATTCATGATCAGAATGTATAACAAATTCCTTGGGCCATTGATGCGGAGCATGCCAAGATCATCCCCATGGACGCACCCACACCTCCAATGGCACCACTTGGACCAATGACACGAGCCCGAGCCAAAGCTATCGAAGATAAGGTGAACTCACTCCTCTCCGAACTTCCACTTTCTATG
>NC_053023.1:271311366-271333780 GCF_003073215.2 Triticum urartu
CGTCTCCTGGAGCGGAATCATCAGGCCCTGCATCTGGTGTAATAGTAATCTGTGAGCCACAGGGACTCAGCAATCTCGCACCCTCGCGATCAAGACTATTTAAGCTTATAGGTAAGGCAAGGTAAATATGTGGAGCTGCAGCAAGCGACTAGCAAGTATGGTGGCTAACTTATTCGCAAAAGAGAGCGAGAAGAGGAGGCAAAGCACGAGCGAGAAACTAGAGAGCAACCTGCGCAAACATTACTCCAACACCGTGTCCACTTCCCGGACTCCGCCGAGAAGAGGCCATCACGGTAACACACTCAGTTGATTCATTTTAATTATTAAGGTTCAAGTTATCTACAACCGGACATTAACAAATTCCCATCTGCCCATAACCGCGGGCACGGCTTTCGAAAGTTCAATCCCTGCAGGGGAGTCCCAACTTAGCCCATGACAAGCTCTCACGGTCAACGAAGGAATAGACCTCCTCCCAAGACGTTCCGATCAGACTCGGTATCTCGGTTCTTCAAGACACTTCGACAGGTTAAAACAAGACCAGCAACACCGCCCGAATGTGCCGACAAATCCCGATAGGAGCTGCACATATCTCTTTCTCGGGGCACACTCAGATTGTCTAAACTTCTGGTAGGCCAGCCCAGAGTTGCCCCTGGTAGCCACCGGCGGCTGACAGTTTGGACCAACACTCAGAGGAGCACTGGCCCGTGGGGGTTAAAATAATGATGACCCTTGAGTCTGCAGAACCCAAGGGAAAAAAGGCTAGGTGGCGAATGGTAAAACCAAAGTTGGGCATTGCTGGACTATCAAGGGGTTCCCATTATAACCCAACCGCGTAAGGAACGCAAAATCCGGGAACATAACACCGATATGACGGAAACTAGGGCGGCAAGAGTGGAACAAAACACTAGGCGAGAGGCCGAGCCTTCCACCCTTTACCAAGTATATAGATGCATTAAGATAACAAGATAAAATAATGATATCCTAACAAGTAAATAAATGTCCCAACAAGGAACGGCCTCCAATCATCACCTGCAACTAGCAACGCTATAAGAGGGGCTGAGCAAAAGCGGTAACATAGTCAATCAAAGGGTTGCTAGGACATGGTGGGTTAGAGGTTTGACATGGCAATTTGGGAGGCTTGCAAGCAAGTGGTAGGCATCGTAGCAATGGCATAGAAAAAGAGCGAGCAAACTAGCATAGCAAAGATAGTAGTGATTTTCGAGGGTAATGATCATCTTGCCTGCACAGTTGTCAAGTTGACTGGATCCTCAAAAGCAAACTCAACGGGCTCCTCAGTTAGCCGAACTCGTCTCCCCTCTCTCCAAACAAGACAAACAAGCAACAAGGATAACCAATTCAACCCACGTGCAAACTCAAACAACACAATGCAAAGATGATATGCTATGCGGGATGCGATGCGGGATGCAAAATGCAAGATATGACAGGAAATGCATGAACCTGGCCTCAACTTGGAAATCCAAGTGTGCCACTGGAAAGATGAGATGAAATCGCTTGAAAACGATATAAAGAACGCCGGAATCGGAGTTACGGTTTGGAAATGGCAAGCGATTCAAAAATGACACCGGTCTGCGATTTACAGCAAGTAGGCATCTAAATGCAACGAGATGAACATGCTACAGCACCCAAACATGACAACAAAATACATGGCAGGGATGCACAAGATGCTTAACAAAAGTCTAGCACTGAGCTACGGCCAATTCATCCATTAACAGGTTCAAACAAGCATGGCAAAAATGCATATGACAAACAGATCTCAGACTTAGTGAAATTAACACTTGTCTGGAATTTCAGATCAGGTAGCACTCTTCGGAGCAACAAAACTACATGCTACAGGACCTGATCATGGCAAAGTAAAGCATGGCATGGAGCTACTCAAAGAAGCTTAACAAAAGTCCCTTAGTGACCTTGAGCCAAAAGGGATCAGAAAATACAATTGCAAGCATGTGAACATAGCAAAAACATAATCAGTTTTCAGACTTAGTGAAAACTGGCACATGCTGAAACATAACTCAAGTAGGCATGTTTACGAGCTCGATGCACTCACTAAGGTGCAAGTCATGGCAAGACAAGCATACACATCAAGAAGGCACAAAATTCAAGCTAGACATGGCAAGAACAATAGCATAGCATGCACGGATCAACTACAACATACCATCGGCAAAATTGCAAACAAGTTGACAATCTGCCCAGATTCACAAAGTAGCAAAAGTAGAGCTCGATTGACTCAAGCTAGGGTGCTCCATAATTGCAAACAAAGACATGGATGGATAGAGCACTACAATATTAACAAAACATCCTTACTGATCATCCTCAAAAGAGGCACGGATCACTAGGAAACAACATGAACATATGGCATCATGAGATAAACAGTCCAGGACTTAGTGAAATTACTAAGTCCCTGAAAACAGAATTAGCAAGTGCACCACTTTGCAAGCTTGCACTAGTCACCACACACATCACAAAAATACATGGGTTGCACCTCTGGAAAGATGACAAAACCCTTAACAAAACACATGTAGAGCATCAGGGCATAGCATGCACACAATAATCATGGCAAAAATGACAAAAACCTAAATGGAGTAGCAGATCTGACAATTATCTCAAGTAGCCCTCTTCTAACAGCATTTCGGGCATCAAGATGAACTCAAATGAAAATGAATGGAATGAAATGATGTACTCTCTGAGATGAACATTTTGATATGCTATATGCATGAATCGGAGCTACGGATGCAAAGTTACGGCGCATGAACATGAGCACTTGGACTGAATATCAGGGACTTAGAAAAACACCTCAGATCTAGGGTTTGACCGGCGCGCGAACCGAGGCGGCGGCGGCACTGTTCACGGCGGGGATGGAGCTCGCCGGAGCGGGATGACGGCGGCGAGGTGCTCCCGGGCCGGATCTCGCCGGATCCGGCCGGCGGGGAGCCGGAGAGGCGGCGGGGCGGCGGCCACGGCGCGGCGGCGGCGGTTGGTGGCGGCGGGCGCGGACGCGGCGGCGGCGGCCGGAGCTCGGCCTGGGGGCGGCGCGGCGAGCTCGACCGGCGAGGCGGCGGCGCGCGGCGGCCCGGGGTCCGGTCGCCGGGGCGGAGACGGGCGCGGGCGGCGGAGATCGGGCGCGGGCGGCGGAGGCCTTTGGGCCGCGGGCCGGAGGCGGGCCCGGCGGGCCGGCGGGGAAGTGGGCGCGGGGCGCGGACAGGTGGCGGCCGGCGGTTGGCGGCGGTGAGGGCGGACGTTGTCCGGCTCCCCCGGACACGTCCGGCGGCGACGGAGACGGATTTTTAGGGTTTGAGGACGAGGGGATCCGGATTTTCGGGAGGGGGTATAAATAGGCATAGGGGAGCTAGGAGAGTCCAAATGAGGTGCGGTTTTCGGCCACGCGATCGTGATCGAACGCTCTAGATGATGGAGCAGAGTTAGGTGGGTTTTGGGCCAAATTGGAGGGGTGTTGGGCTGCAACACACACGAGGCCTTTTTCGGTCCCTCGGTTAACCGTTGGAGTATCAAACGAAGTCCAAATGATACGAAACTTGACAGGCGGTCTACCGGTAGTAAACCAAGGCCGCTTGGCAAGTCTCGGTCCAATCCGGAAATGTTTAATCCCCACACACGAAAGAAAGCTAGAAATGACCACGGAGGAGAACGAAGCGCCGGAATGCAAAACGGACAACGGGGAAAATGCTCGAATGCATGAGACTGAACACGTATGCAAATGCAATGCACATGATGACATGATATGAGATGCATGACAACGACAACAACACACGGAGACAAAGAACCCGAACCCGAGGAAATAAAATAACTTAACGCCGGAAACGGCAAGAGTTGGAGTACAAATTGGGAAAGTTACATCCGGGGTGTTACAACACTCCACCACTACGAAAGGATCTCGTCCCGAGATCTAGGACTGAAAGAACGCCGGGTACTCAGAACGGAGGTGATCCTCGCGTTCCCAGGTAGCTTCACGGTCGGAATGGTGTGACCACTTGACTTTGAGAATTTGATTGACTTGTTGCGAGTCTTGCGTTCAGTCTCTTCAAGAATAGCGACTGGGTGCTCACGATAGAGAGATCTTCTTGGAGCTCAATGTCCTCGAAGTTGACGGTGCGGTCAGGAGTCTTGAAGCACTTTCGAAGCTGAGAGACATGGAACATCATGAACATTTGCAAAGTTTGAAGGAAGCTCGAGTTGATAGGCGAGGTCGCCTCTCTTGCTGACAATCTTGAAAGGTCCCACGTATCTAGGGGCAAGCTTCCCTTTGATACCGAAGCGACGAGTACCTTTCATAGGAGAGACGCGGAGGTAAACATGATCTCCGATCTCGAAAGCCAAATCACGGTGCTTACTATCATAGTAGCTCTTCTGGCGGGATTGGGCTGCTTTGAGGTTATCACGAATGACTTTGCACATTTCCTCTGCCTCTGTGATTAAGTCATTACCCAAAAGCTGACGTTCACCGGTTTCGGACCAGTTGAGAGGGGTACGGCACTTCCTGCCATACAGAATTTCAAATGGGGCCTTGCCCGAACTTGCTTGAAAACTGTTGTTGTAGGAGAATTCAGCATAAGGAAGACAATCCTCCCACTTCATGCCGAAGGAGATCACACAAGCCCTGAGCATATCTTCAAGAATCTGGTTGACACGCTCGACTTGACCGCTAGTTTGAGGATGGAAAGCTGTGCTGAAGCGGATGTTCGTGCCCATGGCCTTCTGAAAAGAATCCCAAAACTTCAAGGTAAAGATGCTGCCACGGTCTGAAGAGATCACTTGAGGAATACCGTGCAGAGAGACAATTCGAGAGGTATAGAGTTCCGCCAATTGAGCTGCAGTGATCGACTCTTTGATAGGCAGAAAGTGAGCCACTTTGGTGAGTTTGTCGATGACAACGAATATAGCATCATTGCCACGCTTGGACTTTGGAAACCCAGTCACGAAGTCCATTTCAATGTGGTCAAACTTCCATTCTGGAATGGCAAGAGGTTGGAGGAGACCTGCTGGCCTTTGGTGTTCTGCCTTCACTCTTCTGCAGACATCACATTCATTCACGAATTGAGCGATCTCGCGCTTCATTCGAGTCCACCAATAAGCTTGCTTGAAGGTCCTGATACATCTTCGTGCTCCCAGGGTGGATGGAGAGGAGAGAATTGTGAGCCTCGTTCATGATCACTTTACGGAGTTCACCTTTGGGCACAACAATACGATCCTCGAAGAAGAGAGTGTCCTTGTCATCAAGGCGGTAGCACTTGTACTTGGACTGACTCTTGGCAATCCCAATCTTCACCTTTTTCACCATAGCATCAAGAAGCTGGGCTTGGCGAATCTGGTCTGGTCTTCAAGGTAGGAGAGACTTGAAGGTTGGCGAGGAAACCTTGAGGAACAACTTGCAGATTAAGTTTGCGGAAAGCTTCACAAAGCTCGGGTTGATAAGGCTTGAGAATCAGACTGTTGCAGTAAGCTTTCTGCTCAATGCGTCAGCAATCACATTGGCCTTGCCTGGAGTATACTCGATACTCGGATTATACTCTTGAATCATTTCGACCCATCGAGTTTGCCTGAGGTTGAGATTAGGCTGAGTGAAGATGTACTTGAGACTCTTGTGATCAGTGAAAATGTCCACTTTTCTTCCCAATAGAAGATGTCTCCAAGTCAAAAGAGCATGCACAACTGCCGCCAACTCGAGATCATGAGTGGGGTAGTTCTTCTCATTAGGCTTCAACTGGCGAGGTATAAGCAACAACTTTCTTCTCTTGCATCAATACTGCGCCAAGACCTTGGAGAGAGGCATCACAAAAGACCTCGTACGGCTTGGATTCATCAGGCGGAGTCAGAACTGGAGCAGTGATCAATTTCTCTTTCAAAGTGTTGAAAGCAATATCACACTCCGGAGACCAAACGTACTTGACGTGCTTCTGGAGAAGATTGAGAGAGGCTTCGCGATCTTAGAAAAGTTTTCAACGAATCTTCGGCAATAGCTTGCGAGACCGAGGAAGCTACGGAGTTGCTTCACGTTCTGAGGAGGTTCCCAATTCACAATTGCAGACACCTTCTCAGGATTCACGGCAATGCCCTTGGCAGAGATGATATGACCAAGATAAAGAACCTCATCGAGCCAAAATTCACACTTGGAGAACTTGGCGTAGAACTGATGTTCCCTGAGCTTATCGAACCAAACGCAAGTGCTTGGCATGATCTTCCTTGTTCTTGGAGAAAACCAGAATGTCGTCGAGATAGACCAAAATGAAGTCATTGGTGTAGGCATTGAAGATGAAGTTCATCATGCGAGAGAACGTCGGAGGAGCGTTGACGAGGCCAAAAGACATGACAGTGTATTCATATGAACCAAAGCTTGTCCTGAAAGCCGTCTTGGGAATATCTTGCTCACGGATTCGAATCTGATGATAACCCATACGGAGATCAAGCTTGGAGAATACTTGGGCACCTTTGAGTTGTTCGAACAGCTCATTGATGTTGGGAAGTGGGTATTTGTTCTTGATGGTCTTCTTGTTCACTGGACGGTAATCAACACAAAGTCGGTCCGTTCCATCCTTCTTCTTCACAAAAAGAACACCACAACCCCACGGAGAAGAACTAGGCCGGATGAGACCCATTTTCTCTTGAATATCGAGTTGCTTCTTCAGCTCCTTCAACTCTTCAGGTCCGAGCTTGTAAGGACGTTTGCACACAGGTTCCGTGCCAGGCTCAAGATCAATAACGAATTCAACTGGCCGGTGCGGAGGCATTCCTGGAAGCTCTTCTGGAAAGACGTCTTGATATTCGCAAACGACTGGAATTTGAGAGATGGCATCGAGTTCACCCTTCTCATTGAGAGAAAACAGACGGATTGTATTATCCCGAGCGGCAAAGACAATTACATCCTCAGACGAATGAGTCAATTGAATCTGCCTGGCTGCACAATCAAGCTGAGCCTTGTGCTTAGAAAGCCAATCCATCCCGAGAATAAGATCAATATCCGAGTTACCAAGGATCATTGGAGAAGCCAGAAACTTGAAATCACCCATCGAGATAGAAATATCCGGAACTTCGTAGTTAGCAAGCAAGCATCTACCCGGAGAGACAACTGCTAATGGCTTATGCATAACTTGAGAAAACCACCCATGCTTAGATGCAAAAGGTCTCGAGATAAAGCAATGCGATGCACCCGTGTCAAAAAGAACTTTTGCAGGAACATCATTAACAGGAAGGTTACCCATGATCACATCTGACGAGTCCTCTGCCTGAGCTGCATTCACCATATTGACCTTGGCGTACTTGGGGTTATGCTTGACCACAGCTGTACTTGCCGATCTGACAGGAGGAGGAGGAGGAAGACGCCTCTGGTTGAAACACTTGTTGGCATAGTGACCCTTCTGTTGGCACTTGTTGCACGTGACCTCTGAAAGCGGACGGTGATACGGAGCACTCGATCTTGGAGCTTGAGACGAAGTCTTGTTCTGAAAGCCAGGGTTGGGTGGGTGGGAAGAACCACTGCCACCTTTGCTCTTCTGCTGATACGGCTGACGGAACGGAGGAGGAGGAAGCCAAAACTTCTGCTGCTTGGCCACTTGAGTAGAGGAAGAAGGAGTAACATCTCTGACTCGCTTCTTGGAAGCATCACACCTCAACTGAGCAGCCTCTTGCTTCAGTGCCATGTTGTAGAACTCATCGTATCTCAAGGGCTCAAAGAGAACAAGAGCGAGCTGAATTTCTTCTCTGAGACCACCCCTGAACTGATATATCATGCTCTTCTCATCAGGGACGTCCTGCTTGGCAAAGCGGGCAAGCTTCTGGAACAATTTGTTGTAGTCATAGACAGACAAAGAGCCTTGCTTCAGATTGCGGAATTCCTCACGCTTGCTTTCAACCACGCTCTGCGGAATGTGATGAGCTCGGAAATCTCGACGGAAATCATCCCAAGTGATAACACGTCCACCTCTGGAATCCTTGTACTGCTGGAACCATTCTGCAGCTTGATCTTTGAGTTGGAAGGAAGCGAACTTCAAAGTCCTCAGGCCTGACGTTACTGCACTCGAAATGCTTACACAGATCCACAAGCCAATCGTCAGCATCGGTTGCCTCAACACAATTGCTGAAAGTCTTTGGCCCGTTAGCAAGGAACTGGTTGAGTGTAGCAAAGTGACTCTGATTGCTGCCTTGATTCCCTTGACTGCCTTGATTGCGCTCTTGGAGAATTTGCATGATCAGCTGAGTGTTTGCATTGGTTGCGGCCATCACAGCTTGCCATGCCTCTGGAGGAGGTGGAGGTGGTGGCGGATCTTGATTCTGGTTCTGACTGGTGCTCTTAGCGGGAGCCATCCTGAAGAGGTTGACCACCGTTAGCACATAGACAGATAAATATTGAAGCTGAATCCAACGGAATGAAAATTGCAACATATAGTCTTCACATCCGAACAAAATGAACGAATGCATTCCTCTTCAAATGGTCACATATCCATAAATTGAGAAGCCACGTAGAATTAAGGTAGAGAAATAAATCAACAAGGTACGGATCAAGAACGAATAATCGGTAAGAAATCCCAATCTCAAACCAATATCCGTGGAAGAAGAACTAGAGCTACTAGAATTCCCACCTATGAAACTCCCGAACCTTTCCGGTTATGCAATCAGGTGTTGGGGATACAGGGGAAGCATAATATCTCACCCAAACTAGCAAATCCTACATCCAGCTGTATCCATCCTTCAACACATAACCAAGAAACCTTCGGAAACCATCTACCTCAACCTTCGAAAAGCATCCGTTATACAAGTTATGGCGATACTCCGAACTCCCGCCCCAGTACTGGGTGGCGTCGAGGTTATCTCACCAACGAACTGCATAAAAGAGATTTTCGATGTCGGCGTACTAGACTCAGGTATTCCAGAACTGCAACGATAAAATTATGATGACAACACCTCAGAGCTCAACTCCCCGGGACACTTCCACTAAACCCCTGACAGGAGGCACCAAGACAATGTTCTCATCATAAAACCATCGGAACGATTCCAAGATACCCGCGTGATCCTAAAATTTTTTTAGTGAAATTTGAGAAGAGAAGAGTCAAAACTCTACGTCAGGATGCCTTACCAGAGCGATGAGGAGACTGGGAAGTAAAAAGAATTCCTAAACTCTCGATATATAATTCCTAAAGACTCAAAACATTTTTCTAGACACAACTCGGCCGCTAAAAACGATCAAGCAATGGGGCTCCTAAGGTCGGGGAAGGCTCTGATTACCAACTTGTAACACCCTCGATGCGACTATAGCTCCCACGTGTCGAGGCACGACTTAGAGACATAATCGCATTGAAGGCATATGTCGCAAGTTAGGCAATCTTCACAACATCCCATGTAATATAATAATAAAGGGGAGATAACATAGTTGGCTTACACTCGCCACGTCAATCAAGTACATAAATAACATTACATCATCCAAACACTCATGGCCCGACTACGGCGCCAAAATAAAAGAGAAACCCAACATGCGACACGGTCCCAATCACCCCAACTGGGCACCACTACTGATCATCGGGAAAGGAAACATAGTAACGTTGAGAGTCTTCGTCGAACTCCCACTTGAGCTCATACGCGTCTCCTGGAGCGGAATCATCAGGCCCTGCATCTGGTGTAATAGTAATCTGTGAGCCACAGGGACTCAGCAATCTCGCACCCTCGCGATCAAGACTATTTAAGCTTATAGGTAAGGCAAGGTAAATATGTGGAGCTGCAGCAAGCGACTAGCAAAATATGGTGGCTAACTTATTCGCAAAAGAGAGCGAGAAGAGGAGGCAAAGCACGAGCGAGAAACTAGAGAGCAACCTGCGCAAACATTACTCCAACACCGTGTCCACTTCCCGGACTCCGCCGAGAAGAGGCCATCACGGTAACACACTCAGTTGATTCATTTTAATTGATTAAGGTTCAAGTTATCTACAACCGGACATTAACAAATTCCCATCTGCCCATAACCGCGGGCACGGCTTTCGAAAGTTCAATCCCTGCAGGGGAGTCCCAACTTAGCCCATGACAAGCTCTCACGGTCAACGAAGGAATAGACCTCCTCCCAAGATTCCGATCAGACTCGGTATCTCGGTTTCTCAAGACACTTCGACAGGTTAAAACAAAGACCAGCACACGACGGCTTTTCGCCAGGCACTGAAATAATGGCCTCATCATTTTCACAGAATTCCAGAGGGCAGGTTGCTCCTTAACTGAGCATGGTATGGTTGGCCAAAAGGTCCACGCCCAGCGCTTGCACATCATCGGTTCTTTGCGTCTACCAGGAGCGTGCACTCTCAGGGCTGGCGACCTACACTCAGTATTGTCGCTAACACTCGTTCGAGGTTATGGAGAACACCAATGCCTGGCGAGATGTCCGACAAATCCCGATAGGAGCTGCACATATCTCTTTCTCAGGGCACACTCAGATTGTCCAAACTTCCGGTAGGCCAGCCCAGAGTTGCCCCTGGTAGCCCGGCGGCTTGACGGTTTGGACCAACACTCAGAGGAGCACTGGCGCCGCGGGGGGTTAAAATAAGATGACCCTTGAGTCTGCAGAACCCAAGGGAAAGAAAGGCTAGGTGGCAAATGGTAAAACCAAGGTTGGGCATTGCTGGAAAAGCTTTAATCAAGGCGAACTATCAAGGGGTTCCCATTATAACCCAACCGCGTAAGGAACGCAAAATCCGGGAACATAACACCGATATGACGGAAACTAGGGCGGCAAGAGTGGAACAAAACACTAGGCGAGAGGCCGAGCCTTCCACCCTTTACCAAGTATATAGATGCATTAAGATAACATAGCAATATAATGATATCCCAACAAGTAAATAGTGTTCCAACAAGGAACGGCCTCCAATCTTCACCTGCAACTAGCAACGCTATAAGAGGGGCTGAGCAAAGCGGTAACATAGCCAATCAACGGTTTGCTAGGCTAATGGGTTGAGGTTCTCATGCAATTGGGAGGCTGACAAGCAAATGGTAGGCATCGTAGCAGTGGCAAAGCGAGAATCTTGGCCACTGGCAGACCGCATAGGCTCATGACGGCGATATTATTATTTTGGCCGACGTGGATCAGGCCTGAGTGTGGGCGTTGATGAGATCGAGTAAATAGCGGCTTGATTATAGCATGTGTAGAGTGCTACCAATACTCAGTATCGCGTCCTTTTTGAGCTTAAGGATTAGGAACATTAATGGGATGGTTATGTGAAGGAATTAGGGCAGGTTTCGACTAGATGCTTCAAATGCGACTAAGTTGTGTGCCTCGCACGTGGGAGCTAAGCGCAATCGGAGGTACCATAGTATGGGCTAAAACCAGAGCCTTCCCCGGAATGGCCTTTAGGGAGCCAAATTGCTCTTGGATCGAAAAAGCATATTTGTAGGGCGGTGGACGCGGAGTTGGTCATCCTAAGAAGTTGATTCAACTGGCTTTAGGAGTATAATAAATCAAAGTAGCATGCAAAGTCTTGTTGTGACAGTCAAACCGAGCTCCTCCATCGGCTCTGGAGTAAGTAGCGACATCCTGAACGTAGGAGAGTTTGACTAGCCCTTTATCAGATAATTAGCATAATTTTTTTAGTGCGTCACCGGGGATAATGGTGGATGATGATTTCGACTATCTTTTGCTCTATGTCGACCACAGCCATTGGTCTGCAGAGGTGTCGTCAAGAGCGTTTGTAGTGGTGATTGCGTCCCTCGGAAAGATGCTGAGACATTGACGTGCTTATCCCGCAGTCGTATTTCATGTTTGCCCAGTTCGATCATATCTAGTGACGTCTAGTAACCTCATGATCTCTTTAGTTCATTGGGTGGAGACACTCACCTCGGGAACGTACCCCCGTCATAGTCTACCACGGCGGGCGGGAGTTCGGAAGAATACAATGACCATTACCATGAAGTCAGAGCAATAGCTGTGATGGGTTGAAGGCTAGTGGATATTCGAACTGGTTACGTGTTCACAGCAGGTGCAACAGGGATCTGTTGCAGTTTAGGAAGATTTACGAACTATGTTTAGTCGCATATGCGGTATAGGATTTGTGATATATAGGCATGCGGAGTGCGGTAGAGTTGCTAGTGGAGGCTATAGTAGTTCAGAGTATGGTTCATGGACACGCGAATGATTGTTGTTTTCTCGCTAGTGTTTGAATTCTTCTTGGGTTGTTGCCTTGTCACTGTTGGTTGATATAGCATCATATGGGTTTGTGTTTTTTTTTTTTTTTTTTGTTCTCTTAGTACAGCGGACAAGAGGAGAGGATATATATGGCTTGCGTTGTGGATAAGCGCTGATTGATATAGGAAAGTCCACGTGATGTTAAGTTGTAGGTGTACGGTGGGGAAAGTGTGCTAAGCGTGTCATAAATTTATTGGAACTTATTTTTTTTTTTTTTGTTTGGTTATTTTTTCGTATTATTGTGTTGCTGTTTAGTATGTTGTGACTATGTCAATGGTAGTCTTCATGTATCATAAGTAGTTCCAACTGAGAGGACATGTGCTCTGTATTCATTGTTTTTTGCACCACTTAGATAACGAACTTGAATTTAGTATCAGTGCGCTGAGGCTTTGTTTGAGTTCTCTTTGACAAGAATTGTGCTTGGTTAATGCTATTAATAATGATTTTGTTTTTTGCTGATTTAGCACTGGTTTTTTGAGTTCCGTGGTATCTGGCTCATATTTGCAAGTTTTAGTTTTTTGTCTTTTTTTTCTTATGCGAGTACATAGTGTTGCATATATATATCATTAGCAAGGGTCTAATATCAATTCGTGTGCTGATATATGGATTCTTATTGATCTATGTAGTGCGCTTAGGACAAGTGGTTATTATAGATTATCTTACTTCGAGTTGTTTTTGTTCGGGTATATCTGTTGCTAGAAGATTTTCTATTGGCTGTTGTTTTGACTTAGTGATCTGCAGAAGCAAGCTCATGTAATCTTCATGCTGAGTCTGTCTCATTGTTTTGGTAGCCATTGAGTCAGTGGTCAAAATTTGAGATAATGTTCATGTGATATTTGGATGAGTTTTTTGTTTGGTATGCAGGTAATCTTTCTATTTATTGATGATGCTTGTAGTATGTGAGTCTTTACATAATGTCTCTCAGGTTTTAGTTGTGACCTTGTTTTCTGGGGTTTTGTTGGTTTTTTTATGTATGCATAATAGTGGATTGTTCATTAGTTGAAGGTTATTGTTATAGTTACATATGTATTCATTTAGGTGTCTAAGCAAGTTAGGCAACATCTTTTTTTTTGTTATTTTGTGTTTGCATTTTTAAACTTAATAACAGTCAGCAGGTTTGTAGTTTAGACGTGTGGGAATTTAACTGTGTTCACATTTTGTGTTTTTTTTCATTTTGTATTTTTTTTTTTTTAGTTTTTTATATCTTTAATTATTTTTTGTGCTTTGTTTCGATATTTTTTTTTTTTTATATTATTTGGACATCTTTATTTTTTGAGTTTTTTCTATTATTCATTTCTGAAATGTTAATGTTTTTGTTAGAGCTTGTAGCTAGTTTCGGTTTGAACCTTAAGGAGTTCGTTCATGTGTCTTCGATTTATCTTTCAGCTGTCGTGGTTATTAGAGATGTGCGCATAGTTTGACTATCTTCAGCATACAGATTATGCTCACAGTGTTCCATCGAGATAGCGACAGGTCGTGTGTCTATGAGATCAACGTCTCTCCACTCAGGTCATTCGAGGAACGCGGTATATGATAGGAAGAGTAGCTTGTTGGCTAATTACGAGCAGTGTCAAGGATCAAATTGATGAAGCTTCGCGGAGACATGATGCGGACGTTGAGAGGGCAATCTAGTAGCATGCCTTTTTGTACTTGGAGAGCCATCCTTACTATTCGGAGAGAAATAGGTGGACCAATCTTTCACTGATGAAAAGTATCTCAACAGTACAAATCTTCCACCTCCCTAATCTTCACCCATGGAAAAACCAGATGAGGTCAGCATCACAATGATTCAAGAGTAATACGATCGCAAAGAATTCGATATACTCCAGGCATAGCGAACAATGTGAACACTTAGCATGGTACGTGATTGAGACACAAATGAAAGCTTACTGCAACAGACTGATTCTCAAGCCTTATCAACCCGAGCTTTGTGAAGCTTTCCGCAAACTTAATCTGCAAGTTGTTCCTCAAGGTTTCCTCGCCAACCTTCAAGTCCTCCTACCTTGGAAGACCAGATTCGCCAAGCCCAGCTTCTTGATGCTATGGTGAAAAAGGTGAAGATTGGGATTGCCAAGAGTCAGTCCAAGTACAAGTGCTACCGCCTTGATGACAAGGACACTCTCTTCTTCGAGGATCGTATTGTTGTACCCAAAGGTGACCTCCGTAAAGTGATCATGAACGAGGCTCACAATTCTCTCCTCTCCATCCACCCTGGGAGCACGAAGATGTATCAGGACCTAAGCAAGCTTATTGGTGGACTCGAATGAAGCGCGAGATTGCTCAATTCGTGAATGAATGTGATGTCTGCAGAAGAGTGAAGGCAGAACACCAAAGGCCAGCTGGTCTCCTCCAACCTCTTGCCATTCCAGAATGGAAGTTTGACCACATTGAAATGGACTTCGTGACTGGGTTTCCAAAGTCCAAGCGCAATGATGCTATATTCGTTGTCATCGACAAACTCACCAAAGTGGCTCACTTTCTGCCTATCAAAGAGTCGATCACTCAGCAGCTCAATTGGCGGAACTCTATACCTCTCGCGATTGTCTCTCTGCACGGTATTCACAAGTATCTCTTCAGACCGTGGCAGCATCTTTTAACTGTTTGAAGTGTCCTGAGAAGGTATACCTTTTTTTCAGAAGGGCCTATATAGAGGCTACGCGTGAAAACAACCAAGACAGCTTTCAGACAAACAGTGAGCTATCCTCACCATTCTCCTCTTATAGAGAGCTCAGGACGTTGGCACACTAGGTTCGACGACGTGCTCAACAACACATGAGATTACTGAATCGAAGAAAAAGAGAATTAATGTCACAAGTGGGCTCGGTTTCGTAGTGAGTACTCCTTCGGCATGCAGCAATGGGTAGCTGATTGAAAGTCTATGCACACTATATAGACTCGAATTTCTCTACACAACAACAAACCAACAGCTTATTTGTTCAAAAGAGCAAGGTTCGGCGCAAATGCAGAGGGGCCATAGGGGCCACCTGCCAACAATACCATTTTCCTATGGTGAAGGCAAAAAATAGAAACAAAAAAAATAACCGTGCTATAGAAGGCAGAGAATGAGCAGAAATATCTGCCGACGTAAAATCCCTCATTCCTCAACGAATAAGCATGCGTCCGAAACGCTCCTTCCTAAAAGAGTGATATTCGGCAGTCAAGATGGAACTCAAATGAAAATGATGCAATGGAAGTAAATGATGTACTCTCTGAGATTGAAACATTTTGATATGCTATATGCATGAATCAGAGCTACGGATGCAAAGTTACAGGTCATGAACATGAGCACTTGGACTGAAAATATCAGGGACTTAGAAAAAAACAACCCTCAGATCTAGGGTTTGACCGCGGCGCGAACCGAGGCGGCGGCGGCACTGTTCACGGCGGGGATCCCGCCGGAGCATCATGATAGTAGCACACTGTGGCGGGGATGACGTGTAACGCTCAAAGCAGCCGGCTACTCCAGAGACGTGATTTGGCGAGTGATCAGAGATCATGTTTACCTCCGTGTCTCTCCTATGAAAGGTACTCGTCGCTTCGGTATCAAAGGGAAGCTTGCCCCTAGATACGTGGGACCTTTCAAGATTGTCAGCAAGAGAGGCGACCTCGCCTATCAACTCGAGCTTCCTTCAAACTTTGCAAATGTTCATGACGTGTTCCATGTCTCTCAGCTTCGAAAGTGCTTCAAGACTCCTGACTGCACCGTCAACTTCGAGGACATTGAGCTCCAAGAAGATCTCTCTTATCGTGAGCACCCAGTTGCTATTCTTGAAGAGACTGAACGCAAGACTCGCAACAAGTCAATCAAATTTCTCAAAGTCAAGTGGTCACACCATTCCGACCGTGAAGCTACCTGGGAACGCGAGGATCACCTCCGTTCTGAGTACCCGGCGTTCTTTCAGTCCTAGATCTCGGGACGAGATCCTTTCGTAGTGGTGGAGTGTTGTAACACCCCGGATGTAACTTTCCCAATTTGTACTCCAACTCTTGCCGTTTCCGGCGTTAAGTTATATCTCTCGGGTTCGGGTCGCTCGCGGTCGGCGGCGGTTTGGTGGCGGCGGCGAAGCGGAACTTGCGGCGGGCTGTTGGCGGTCCCGGGGGCTGCTGTCCTGGGGGTGGCTGTGCGGGAGCCCCGTGTTCGAGGCCTGGTTTGGGGGCTGCAGGCCGGGCGGTTGTCAATGCCACCTGCCCATAGCGCGCGGTCGCAGGTGCGGATGGCGCGAATCTCGTCGCCGGCGATGTGCATTGCGCTCATGAGACGGGCTGGCCGCGGCACGGTCACGTGGTATGCTCTCTCGGCCGGCATTCCGGCGCCGGGTCGGAGGGCCTTCGTGGGCGCGCGGTGGGTCTCGGAGCGCTCGTGTTCGATGCATCCGGCTTCTGGAGCGCGGCGTGGTGATAGTCGCTGGGTTCGTGCGGGGACCAGACGAGCATATAGCGGGCAGCCGCGGTTTGGGCGGTGTGAGCATCGGGAGGACTGGTACGGCCTCTAAGTGCAGGCCGTGACCTTGGTTTATCCTAATCGTAGAATCTCCCCCGGACCACCGCTCCGGGCTGCTGCGCGGGATCGGAGATGGATTTTTTAGGGTTTGAGGACGTGGGGAGATCCCGGATTTGGGGGGGTGGTTTAAATAGGCATAGAGGGAGCTAGGAGAGTCCAAATGAGGTGCGGTTTTCGGCCACGCGATCGTGATCGAACGCTCTAGATGATGGAGCAGAGTTAGGTGGGTTTTGGGCCAAATTGGAGGGGTGTTGGGCTGCAACACACACGAGGCCTTTTCGGTCCCTCGGTTAACCGTTGGAGTATCAAACGAAGTCCAAATGATACGAAACTTGACAGGCGGTCTACCGGTAGTAAACCAAGGCCGCTTGGCAAGTCTCGGTCCAATCCGGAAATGTTTAATCCCCACACATGAAAGAAAGCTAGAAATGACCACCGGAGGAGAACGAAGCGCCGGAATGCAAAACGGACAACGGGGAAAATGCTCGAATGCATGAGACGAATACGTATGCAAATGCAATGCACATGATGACATGATATGAGATGCATGACAACGACAACAACACACGGAGACAAAGACCCGAACCCGAGGAAATAAATATAACTTAACGCCGGAAACGGCAAGAGTTGGAGTACAAATTGGGAAAGTTACATCCGGGGTGTTACATCTATAGTCACCTATTATGTGTTATGATCCGTTAACCCCGAAGTGACAATAATCGGGATACTTACCGGTGATGACCGTAGTTTGAGGAGTTCATGTATTCACTATGTGTTAATGCTTTGTTTCAGTACTCTATTAAAAGGAGGCCTTAATATCCCTTAGTTTCCGTAAGGACCCCGCTGCCATGGGAGGGTAGGACAAAAGATGTCATGCAAGTTCTTTTCCATAAGCACGTATGACTATATTCGGAATACATGCCTACATTATATCAATGAACTGGAGCTAGTTCTGTGTCACCCTAGGTTATGACTGTTACATGATGAACCGCATCCGGCATAATTCTCCATCACTGATCCATTGCCTACGAGCTTTCCATATATTGTTCTTCGCTTATTTACTTTTCCGTTGCTATTGCTATCATCACTACAAAATACCAAAAACATTACTTTTACTACTGTTACCTTTTGCTACCGTTACCACTACTATCATATTACTTTGCTACTAAACACTTTGCTGCAGATATTAAGTTTCCAGGTGTGGTTGAATTGACAACTCAGCTGCTAATACTTGAGAATATTCTTTGGCTCCCCTTGTGTCGAATCAATAAATTTGGGTTGAATACTCTACCCTCGAAAACTGTTGCGATCCCCTATACTTGTGGGTTATCAAGACTATTTTCTGGCGCCGTTGCCGGGGAGCATAGCTCTATTCTTTGAGTCACTTGGGATATATATCTGCTTATCATTATGAAGAACTTGAGAGATCCAAAAACCAAGATCTATCCCTCAACTACGAGGGGAGGTAAGGAACTGCCATCTAGCTCTGCACTTGATTCACCTTCTGTTTGAGTAAGCTTGCGACACCTACACCTGCTTCTGCTATTCGTTCTGATATGTCGCATGTTATTGATGATGCCACTTCTGCTATGCATGATACTTATGATGAAACTACCTCTATGCCTGATACTACTGTGCCACTTAGTGATTTTCTTGATGAACAAATTGCTAGGGCTAGAGAAATTGAAAATATTGAATCTGATGATACTGAATGAAAGTGATGATGAAGAATCACTTGTTATTCCTAAGGGTTATGTTTGATCAAGAAGCTTCTTTAGCTATTTTAGCTTGCAAAATAGAAATGAACTCAAAAGGTTATTAGCTAAATGGAGTAAGCAATCTCTAAATGCTAGAATGAAACCTGACCCTGCTTTTGCTACTTCACCTATCTTTGTTACTGATAAGGATTATGAATTCTCTGTTGATCCTGATATAATTACTTTGGTTGAATCCTGATCCTTTTCATGGTTATGAATCTGAAACTGTTGTGGCACATCTTACTAAATTGAATGATATAGCTACCCTGTTCACTAAAGATGAGAGAACTCGTTACTTTTATATCCTTAAAATATTTCCGTTCTCATTAAAGGGTGATGCTAAGATATGGTTTAATTCTCTTGATCCTGGTTGTGTGCGTAGTCCCCAGGATATGATTTATTACTTCTCTGCTAAATATTTCCCTGCTCATAAGAAACAAGCTGCTTTAAGGGATATATATAATTTTGTGCAAATTGAAGAAGAGAGTCTCCCACAAGCTTGGGGGAGGCTTCTCCAATTACTTAATGCTTTGCCTGATCATCCTCTTAAGAAAAATGAAATACTTGATATCTTTTATAATGGACTAATCCGATGCTCCAGAGATTACCTGGATAGTTGTGCTGGTTCTGTTTTCAGGGAAAGAACACCGGATGAAGCTGAAATCTATTGAATAATATGTTGACAAATGAAAATAATTGGACACCTCCGGAGCCAATTCCTGAGCCTATTCCTAAACCAACTCCGAAGAAGAGGGTATTCTATTTCTCAGTCCTGAGATATGCAAGAGGCAAAGAAATCTATGAAAGAAAAAGGTATTAAAGCTGAAGATGTTAAGAATTTACCTCCTATTGAAGAAATACATGGTCTTAATTTACCGCCTATTGAAGAAACATATAATCTTAATCCTTTACCTATTGAAGAAACTCATGGTCTTGATAACCCGACACAGGTAGTAAAGGTAAATCTCTCTATAGATATGATAAAGCTGTAATCCCATTTACTAAAATTGCTATCCCATGCTTAGATGAGTTTGATAAATTTATGGCTAAGCAAGAAGATTTTAATGCTTATTTTGGTAGACAATTGAAATACAATTCAAATATGCTTGGACACTTGAGTGATTATATGGCTAATGTTAAAAGTGAACTTAAACTTATTAGTAAACATGCTTCTATGGTTACCACTCAAGTAGAACAAGTACTTAAGGCTCAAAATGATTTTCTCAATGAATTGAATAGTAAAGATAATGATAATGTTGTTAGAGTGGACTACTAGAACTGGTAGAATGACTCCAGGAAAACCTTTGGTATCCATGAAGGCATCCTAAGAGAATTGAAGCAAGATTCTCAGAGAAATAATATAGATGCACCTAGTTCTTCTAAAAAGAAGAAAAAGAAAAATGATAGGACTTTTGCATGCTTCTAGTGATCCTATTGTTGAAACACCTGAGAATCCAAATGATGTTTCTATTTCTAATGCTGAAACTCAATCTGGTAATGAACCTGAAACTAGTGATAATGCTAATAATAATGTTCATAATGATGCTCAACCTAGTAATGATAATGACATAGAAAATTGAACATGTTGTTGATCTTGATAACCCACAATCAAAGAATCAACGTTATGATAAAAAGACTTTGTTGCTAGGAAACATGGTAAAGAAAGAGAACCATGGGTTCAGAAACCCATGCCTTTTCCTCCCAAACCATCCAAGAAAAAGGATGATGAGGATTTTGAGCGCTTTGCTGAAATGATTAGACCTATCTTTTTGTATGCTCTTATGCTAAGTACATGAAAGATATTATTACAAATAAAAGAAAGATACCGGAAGCTGAAATTTCCACCATGCTTGCTAATTATACTTTTAAGGGTGGAATACCAAAGAAACTTGGAGATCCAGGAGTACCTACTATACCATGCTCCATTAAAAGAAACTATGTTAAAACTGCTTTATGTGATCTTGGAGCCGGTGTTAGTGTTATGCCTCTCTCTTTATATCGTAGACTTGATTTGAATAAGTTGACACCTACTGAAATATCTTTGCAAATGGCTGATAAATCAACTGCTATACATGTTGGTATTTGTGAGGATGTGCCTGTTGTGGTTGCAAATGTTACTATTTTAACAGACTTTGTTATTCTCGATATTCCCGAGGACGATAGTATGTCTATTATTCTTGGAAGACCTTTTCTTAATACTGCAGGGGCAGTTATTGATTGCAACAAAGGCAATGTCACTTTTCATGTTAATGGTAATGAGCATACGGTACACTTTTCGAGGAAACAACCTCAAGTTCATAGTATCAATTCTATCGGAAAAATTCCATCGATTATATTTGGAGGTTTTGAATTTCCTCTTCCTACTGTCAAGAAGAAATATGATATACTTATTATTGGGGATGTGCATATCCCCATTGAGGTAACCTAGTGTTATTCGAAATTTCTCCGGTTTCATGTTAATCGGAATGAGTTTGTTAACAAGACTTGATCAACCTTGTTAGTGGATTCCTTTTGATGAGCATGAGATGGATGAAACTAGAAGCACAACTCTCTGTACCCTTTCTATACTTTCTGTTATTTAGTTGAAATAAAACAAAATAAATAATTCTTTGTCTGTTATCTGATTATCCGTGCAATATAAAAATACCTCGAAAATAAAAGTTCTCCAAATGCCCTGAAATTAAATATGATTTTTTCTAGAATATTTGAGGATTTATGGAACTAGAGAACACACCAGGGGGTCAAACCTGCCACGAGGGTGGAGGGCGCGCCCCCCTGCCTCGTGGGCCCACGGTGGCCCTCCTCCACTTATTCTTGCACCCACACACTTATATTCCTCCCACAAACATGAATAACCAGCTCAAGCACGAGTTCTAGCTCATTTTGCTGCCATTTTCGATCTCCTTGCTCAAAGCACCTCTCACAAAACTGCTTGGGGAGATTGTTCCTTGGTATGTGACTCCTCCATTGGTCCAATTAGTTTTTGTTCTAGTGCTTTATTCATTGCAAATTTGTGTTGCTTAGGTGACCCTGTTCTTGAGCTTGCATGTCAAATTTATATGGTCAAAAGTAGTTTTGATGCATGATATAGGCCCTAGGCACTTGTAGGAGTAGTTGCTATCAATATTATTGAGTTTGGTTTACTTTTATTTTGAAGTTACTAAAAATTTCAGAATTTTTCAGAAAATGATGAGGAGATTATTGAGGGGCTCATCGAGCCAAAGCTCGAAGGAAAAGGCACCGAAGCCTAAGTATAATTTGTCGCGCACCGCAGAGGTTCGGGCGTGTGAATAGCCTTCCGAGGATTTCTCTAGAGCAGCCGGGATTTATGAAGATTTTCATGAGTTGGCTCATAATGCAGGCCTCACCGCTTTCCTCCACGACCAATGCAATCAGTATCTCTTACTCACAAATACCTTTGTGCAAAACTTTCATTTTCATTCTAGGAACTCACCACCTACGGTGGAGTTTCATTTATATGATGAGCATAAGGAGATGTCACTTTATGATTTTTGTCGGATTTGTTTAGTCCCTTTTGAGGGCAAGACAGAAGAACCACATCGTGATGATGTGGAGGGATTTATTAATACTATCACTGTAGGGGAAACTAGGAAGGTTTCCGATGCACGAATCACTAGCATACATTTTCCTGTCTTACGTTACTTTGCATTATTTGCTAGTCGTTGCTTAATTGGTCGCGGAAACTATGGAAACCTTAGTATCCCTGATATTATTATTTTGCTCCAAGGTTTATACAGTGATAACACTTTTAGTATGGGCGGCATTATTGCTAAACGGTTAAGTCTGAACCGTACAAAGGGCCCCATCTTTGGAGGCATCTATGCCTCACGCCTAGCTGCACATTTTAACATACCTATTAGGCATTCTGAGAAGGAAGAAAAAGTGTTGCCTCGTGTTTATCTAGATTATAAAAGTATGGTGGCACATGATTTTATTGTTAAGAATAGGGAA
>NC_053023.1:271334780-271350722 GCF_003073215.2 Triticum urartu
CGCTCCTCACTCACGAGAAAATGGCTGGTCACCGGGATGCCCAGTCCCATGCTTTATGCAAACTAAATCAAAATAATTGCAAACAAAACTCCCCCTGGGACTCTTGTTAGTTGGAGGCACTCGTTGTTTCGAGCAAGCCATGGATTGATGCTTGTTGGTGGAAGGGGGAGTATAAACTTTACCATTCTGTTTGGAAACCGCCTATAATGTGTGTAGCATGGAAGATATCTCCATCTCTTGGTTGTTATGTTGACAATGAAAGTATACCGCTCAAAATATTATTCACCTCTGTTTCAAAACCGAGCTCTGGCACCTCTACAAATCCCTGCTTCCCTCTACGAAGGGCCTATCTATTTACTTTTATGCTGAGTCATCATCCTCTTATTAAAAAAAGCACCAGTTAGAGAGCACTGCTGTCATTTGCATTCATTACTGTTAGTTTACATTGAGTATGACTTGACTGGATCTCTTTTACCATGAATTACAATGTCTAGTCAGTCCTTGGTCTTTAAAGGTGCTCTGCATTTATGTTTTGCGGTCTCAGAAAGGGCTAGCGAGATACCATCTTGTTATATCATATTATGACTGTTTTGAGAAAGTGTTGTCATCCGAGATTTATTATTATGGCTCTCTAGTTGATTATGCTATTGATATGAGTAAACTTGAGACCTATGCGTTATTGCAAATGTGGTTAGTTATAATCTTTGCTGAAAACTTGAATGCTGGCTTTACATATTTACAACAACAAGAGCAAACGAAGTTTGTAAAATTTTTTCTTTATCACTTTCAGTTTGTCAACTGAATTGCTTGAGGACAAGCAAAGGTTTAAGCTTGGGGGAGTTGATACGTCTCCAACGTATCTTCTTTTCCAAGCACTTTTGCCCTTGTTCTGGACTCTAACTTGCATGATTTGAATGGAACTAACCCGGACTGATGCTGTTTTCAGCAGAATTACCATGGTGTTATTTATGTGCAGGAGCAAACGTTCTCGGAATGACCTGAAACTTCACGGAGCCACTTTTCAGAAAATAAGAAAAATACCTGCAAAAGATGAAGGCTAGGGGGCCCACCACCTCTCCACAAGGGTGGGGGGCGCGCCCCCCTACCTCGTGGGCCCCCTGTTGCCTCTCCGACTCCAACTCCACCTCCGTATATTGAGTTCCGGGGAGAAAAAAATCAAGGAGAAGAAATCATCACGTTTTACGATACGGAGCCGCCAAGCCCTAAAACCTCTCGGGAGGGCTGATCTGGAGTCCGTTCGGGGCTCCGGAGAGGGGAATCCGTCACCATCGTCATCATCAACCATCCTCCATCACCAATTTCATGATACTCACCGCCGTGTGTGAGTAATTCCATTGTAGGCTTGCTGGACGGTGATGGGTTACCTCTCGGGAGGGCTGATCTGGAGTCCGTTCGGGGCTCCGGAGAGGGGAATCCGTTGCCGTCGTCATCATCAACCATCCTCCATCACCAATTTCATGATGCTCACCGCCGTGCGTGAGTAATTCCATCATAGGCTTGTTGGACGGTGATGGGTTGGATGGGATCTATCATGTAATCGAGTTAGTTTTGTTAGGGTTTGATCCCTAGTGTCCACTATGTTCTGAGATTGATGTTGCTATGACTTTGCTATGCTTAATGCTTGTCACTAGGGCCCGAGTGCCATGATTTCAGATCTGAACCTATTATGTTTTCATCAATATATGAGTGTTCTTTATCCTATCTTGCAAGTCTATAGTCACCTATTATGTGTTATGATCCGTTAACCCCAAAGTGACAATAATCGGGATACTTACCGGTGATGACCGTACTTTGAGGAGTTCATGTATTCACTATGTGTTAATGCTTTGTTCCGGTTCTCTATTAAAAGGAGGCCTTAGTATCCCTTAGTTTCCGTAAGGACCCCGCTGCCACGGGAGGGTAGGACAAAAGATGTCATGCAAGTTCTTTTCCATAAGCACGTATGACTATATTCGGAATACATGCCTACATTATATCAATGAACTTGAGCTAGTTCCGTGTCACCCTAGGTTATGTCTGTTACATGATGAACCGCATCCGGCATAATTCTCCATCACCGATCCATTGCCTATGAGCTTTCCACGTATTGTTCTTCGCTTATTTACTTTCCCGTTGCTATTGCTATCATCACTACAAAATACCAAAAACATTGCTTTTACTACCGTTACCTTTTGTTACCGTTACCACTACTATCATATTACTTTGCTACTAAACACTTTGCTATAGATATTAAGTTTCCAGATGTGGTTGAATAGACAACTTAGCTGCTAATACTTGAGAGTATTCTTTGGCTCCCCTTGTGTCGAATCAATAAATTTGGGTTGAATACTTTACCCTCGAAAACTGTTGCGATCCCCTATACTTGTGGGTTATCAGTGCCCGTTGACATACCCCATCGCATGGCCTGTTCCGCACACACCATTTAAACACGATCTTGCCCGACATGATCCGCACTATACCACGTCCGCTTGCAATCCTCTTTCATGCACCACCTCCCCCATGACCAGGAGCTCTAGAGCAATGTGGGGGAGCCTCTCGACGGACTAGAACCAAGAGGTGGCCGGTTGGAAGGCCTGCCGGGCGTGGGGGATACTTGCAGTCTTGTTGGCGAGCTCGTCGGAGGTGAGCGACAATGACCTGACGATGGAGGAAGCCTTCGATAATGAGCTAGCACCCCTCCCCACAGCGATCCCTGCCGACTTCACCAAGAGCAGGCATAAACACACTTCGATGCCTTCATGGCGGAGGTGCAGCTGGTGTCGGCAATTCGGCTGGCACAAGACAAGCATTGCTCGAAGCTCACCCTCCTCGAGAATAACAGGCTGATGGAGGGCCAAATCTATGGCGAGTTCGCGAGCACACAGGCCATGTGAGTGAAGAACCTGAACTTTGTTTGAGGGGTAGCATGCACTCTACAAGGCTGCGTGCAGCGCTTGTGTAGTAGCGTCAGACGCGCACGCGGTGCTGGCGGCCCAGGCAGTCGGGGTTAGGAATGCCGACAGTTGCCCTCGTTCGCTCCGGCAGCTATGCGCCATCGGTGTCGCGATGACCACGTGACCGGCCCATCTACGTCCATCGTCGACCTCACTTCCACCGGCGATGGCGAGCTCGTGGACACCGACGAGGAAGAGTAGGACATGGGAGACGACGGCACCTTGTGTTCCATGTCTTACTCTTCCTCACCAGTGACCCGCAACTTCACTTCTTGAGGCTCACGGACACATAGGATGCTGGACATGGGAAGAAAAGGACCTGGAGGACGGCCACGGGCGAAGATTTAGACTATGTTAACTTTCACATGCTTTTGTTTAATGAAATATATATCGAAAATGTAATGAATGTGTTCCGGTTTAAACGAAAATCACCCGGTTTGCATAAAAATCATCTGGTTTGTTCAAATCCTGTTTGGAATGTATATGTGGGAACGGTTGGAAAATGCTATTTTTAAAATTTTATAAAATATTTTAACTCTCAAACCGCGTATCCAAATTACGATATGCCTACCTTTTATTGCTTAAATCGCTACAGTCTCTATGACAACAATGTCAAGAATACTATCCAGAGAAACACGAAACCAAGTCTTACAAACCTTATTTAAGCAGCCATCCCAACTTACATCCATCCCGTCCATGGAGCCTCTATTTGTCCGCATCAACCTTTTTCGAATTAGCACGCTTGCTAAAGCACCTACAGTTGGTTTATTTTCAGCAGTGCGGACCATCACAGACGTTGCGGACGTGTCCACCTGCATCCCTAAAGCTACCTGGTTGGCAGTTCTTCTAGGCTTCTAGCCCACCTCACAAGATATTCGTCCACTGCGGCTAACGGCTCCTTTATCTCTTCAATTAGGGGACCAAACCTTGATCGACCGAGCTCCCTCGAGTGCAATGCTTGCACTATGCCCTGCTTGTCCATCTCGAAGACAAGATTCTGGACACCCGCCTCGTTTGCAAGCTGGACACCCTACCCACACGCCGGCGGCTTGGCTTACTCCGATTCAGCGGCTCTGATGAGGACACCACAACCATCGACAAGTCTCCAACCATTGTAGGTCCAATCACAAGAAGTCGCGCCAAACTAAGAAGTGACCAGGTGAACTATATCTTAAGTTTACCTTGTAACCTTGATGATACAACTATGCTTTCATCCCCATTCTTGTTGGTCGAACTTAGGTATCACATGGAAGAAATTCAACAACATATGAGCTCTTGAAGCAACTGGTTTGGAGAAACAAGCTTGGAGAAAACAAGCTTCAAGTGAAACTAATGCTGTCAGTTTTTACCTTTGATGTTTCATTGTGCCGAGCCCATTTGGAGGATAGACTGGGCCATAGGGGAACATCACCAGAAGCTACATCAAAAAACTATACATCATTCAGAGTTGTGAGTCAAAAGTTCTAGTCATTCTCGTGGAAGGTGTTCAGATTGTCAAGGCTTCGCGAATTTCCGAGGAACTCTCCAACAATTTCTAAAGTTTACTGCTTATTCCCCAAGGAAGCCATGCAAAGTTGTTTACTTTTGAATCCCTTTCACACCTAGCTAAGGGGGGCTGTCCCTACTATAGGACCCCATCTCCCCCATCCTTTTAGAAACGTTTTGTCAAACCATTCAGCTACAAGCTTATGCAGTAAGACTGCTAGAGATCTGAGAGATTCTTCCTACCTTTGCTCTTGTGAGTTCATACGGATTCACAAGAAGGATCCTCTAGTTCCCCCTAATTTGTGCTCTACGGTTCCAGCCATTTAGTCTGCATTAGTCCCCGTTTGTGGTTCTGCGATTGTTCAGACAACGGGTTGGAGTTCTTATAGCTCCGGTTAGCCATCCCCAACCTGCGGGTCGCATCCAACCTTGGCAGGTATAAAACTAGTTATCCCGGTTGCTTCCAGCTAGTTATCCTCCCCGATTCGATCCTACGACATTAAGATCACTACAAAAAAAGACACATCCGTGACATTTTCGGCCGAACGGAATTTTTTCCTGTCATACTTATGACACTTCTATGACGATAATTGTGATAAAACCTGGTATCATCATAGATGTGGTGGGGTCCTACTTCCATAACAGAAAATGGGCTTTTCATCCTGGGCGGGCCGGAGACGCAGCTGCATGACATTCTTTGGGTCGTTCATGACGGAAAAAACCATGGTAGAAGCGAGGGCGAGGAAAATATCGGGGAATTCTCGGTTACGGTGGGTGGTCGGGGGCCGAGTGATGCGCGTTTCTCTCGTATGTATGCACGTGTGTGCGAGGCGTTGGCTCTAACTAAACCCGAGTGAGGTGTTGGGCTCTAACTGAACCCGAGCGATTGCACTGCAGACTACGCGTTACTGAACCCGAGCGATCGATCGATCCCTTGCTGTTAACTGAACTGAGTGTGATTCCTTCGCTACTGCTACTAACTGAAGCCGATCGATGCTGCCTCTGGATGAAGAGTGAGCGTTGTTGAGGGGGTTTGGATGAACAGTTCTCGGTGGGGTTGGATGAATAGGGCCCCATGGTAGTAGAGGTCGTTGCCGCTGGATGAACAGTACCCCGATCGATCGAGCCGGTGGATGAACATGACCCCGTGGAGGGCTAGATGAACAGGACCCCATGGAGGGCTGGATGAACAGGACCCCGTGGAGGGCTGGTTGAACAGTAGCCGGTGGAGGGTTGGATGAACAGTAGCCCATGGAGGGGTGGTTGAAGAGGACCCCATGTAGAGGGCTGGTTGAACAGTAGCCGGTGGAGGAGGACGTGGTGGAGGCTGGATGAACAGGAGACCGTGGATGAACAGTCGCAGGTGGAGGCTGGAGGAGGCTGATGGTGGATGAACAGTAGCCCGTGGAGGCTGGAGGAGATCGACGGTGGAGATGAACAGTATCCCGTGGAGTCCCGTTTTATGGTATGCCACACCCCTCCCTATCAACAGGACCCCCTTTCCACCGTAGGAGGTTCGTTTCCTCCATTTTGCGGTACGCCAGACCCCTCCCGATGAACAGGACCCTGTTTCGACTGTGGCCGGTCGAACACAAGGTCGTTTCCTCTGTTCTGCGGTACGCCAGGCCTCGTTTCCATCACCTGTTCCATCCAAGCCGGTTGGCTCTTGATGAACATGATGTATTCCGACCTAGTCGGTTGCCTCCCAATGAACAGGACGCTGTTTCTCCGTTCCGACCCAGCCGGTTCACTGCCCGATGAACAGGATGCCGTTGCTGCTGTCCGTTGCCTCTCCATGTACACAAGCCCTGGCCGTCCGTATATATATGCGCGAGTAGGCGTTCGAGACCCCGCCCGTATGTACGTACGTGGCCGTATTTACTTTATTGCAACATGGATGTTGTACGTACGTGTACATGCTACATGCGCACCTCTACTACGACACGTGCTTGCCTCTACTATGACACGTGCCCTTCCTTACACGGCCACGGTTCATCGATGCAGCCTGCAGACAGACCGGTTGTATGTACGTACATGTTCGCCACCAGAATGACAACGCTATGTACGCTTCGACCAGGTGGGTCCCAACTGTCAGGCACTTCCTTGCGTGCGAAGATGTAGCTGGTGGGTCCCAACAGTCAGGCGGGCGAATCATTTTTTTTGCCCGTAATATGGACACATTTCCTTGCGTGCGAAGATGTAGCTGGTGGGTTCCAGCAGTCAGGGGGAGAAAACATTATTTTTCAGGGTAAAAAGGATGCAATTGCATGCATGTGTCCATGGGCGTGGTGCGTCCCCACTGTCAGCCTCTCACGTACAGTCATCTTCCGATGACTCTTGGTTGTTGACCACGTTGACCACACCGTGCTGAGCGCACCAAGGCTGGTGGACGACGGCGAGGCCCCAGACTGGAACGACCCGGAGATGGGGAAGACGCGGCAGTGAAGTCGCAGATGGAGAGGAGTGGGAAACTTGACTGGTTCGGGTGCGCGGGAGCACTGCCGCCCATGGGAGACAGGAGCAAGAACAGAGGTTGAAGAAGGAGCACGGCTATTGGATTAACATCCAACGGTCCAGCTGCTAGAATCATTTGTTCATTAAGTTGACAAAGCCCTACGTACACATCTGCTTAGTAGGCCCACAAGTTAGCCACCAAATCTGCCGGGTCCCAGCTGTCATCGGGATGAATGGTTTTTTCGCATAACAAGGAGGCACTTCCTTCCATGCGAAGATACAGCCGGTGGGTCCCAGCTGTCATGGGGAGGAAACAACTTAATAAGGAGGAACTTTCCTTGCATGCGACCATGGACCTCGTGGGTCCCAGCCATCAGGCTCTCCAAGTATAGTCCTCTTCTAATGACTCTCGTTTGTTGACCATGCCGCATCGAGCGCAGCGAGGCAATGGACGACGGCGAGGCCCCAGACTGGAACGACCCGGCGATGAGGAAGACGTGGCAGTGGATTCGCAGACTGAGAGGAGTGGGAAACTTGACTGGTTCGGGTGCGGGGTGGGCCTACACTCGGCAGAGAATAATAGGAGGTGCGGAGTGGAGGGATGGCCTAGTCGTCGGCGGGGTAGCGTTTCGCTGAGGCACGCAAAACAATGCCGCTGGATGCCGGAGGCTGGAGCAGGCGGTCCTCGCAGCGTTGGGGGACGAAGACGAGAGATTGAAGAAGAATGCCGACCGTTGGATGTAAATCCAACGCCTTGTTAGGCTTCGACCTACTGGCCCACATGTCAGCCGGTCCATTTGTTTTTTTGTCCATTTGGTGGGCTGGGTGAAACAATGATGTAGCATCTATGCAACCCGTTTATATATATGGTAGAATTTAAAGCCCATTTGTATTTTTCTCGAAATCCGCGAACTTGCTGGGCTGGGTGAAATATCATGTTGGTATGGATGGAGAAATGTTATAAAAACATAAACACATGATTGCACGTCTATTACTGCATTGGTTCGTAAAATCTTTGCAAGCTTATGTACGCAATCACTATGAGTTAACTTGCCAAGTTATATATAAACAATTATTATTATTTTGTAAGAACTTTCAACTTACGAAATAAAATATCATTGTAATTTGATGAGTTAATAGGACATGGGGTATTATTACTTTTTAGGCTAGACGTGGGACCGTTGAGTTGGTTCTAGGGAAAAGTACTGGGAGAAAACTTAGTTTACATCGAAAAATAAAGTGGGAGAAAATTCAGATATAGGATTAATGAAAACGAAAAATAAAGGAAGTGGGATGGTCTATAAAATGGTTGGACGAATGACAGGTTTAACGGAACCTTATGTTGTTTCTATGTGTGTGTGTGTGTAATAAAATAAGATATAAATATAGCACTACTGCAGGATGCTGCTAACGCGACACTACAATCAGAGATCCTTCGAGAAACTGTGTGCGATGCCGTAATTGCAAACGGTGTTGTATGAAACCATCAGAAATGTATAAAACGTTTGCGATGACAGATGCGTCAAACACGGTTCAGGTTTTAGTTGCGTGTGCGATGAAGGGCATACTGTTCAGTTCAATTAACTGTTTGCGATGAGGAGGAACAAAAGAAACGGGCAGCCAGATGAAGGCGTGTGCGATACACAGCTTACGATTCACTCGGATGAACTGTTTCTGATTAGGCAATACAAAAGAAACGGGCAGCCAGATGAAGGTGTGTGCGATATACAGCATACGGTTCACTCGGTTGAACTGTTTGTGATTAGACAATACACAAGAAACGGTCAGCCAGATCAAGGTGTGTGGGATATACGGCATGCGGTTCACTCGGATGAACTGTTTGCGTTGACACAAGAGTACAAAAACGGTTCAACTTAACAAGACGTGTGTGTTGTGTGATGGGATTGCATGCGGTTCACTCGGCCCTTGTCGTGAGTGTGTGACCTCTATGGCAACCATTCGCTCCCCAGGCGCCTCTTCGTGTACCGTGGCAACCGTCCACTGACTCTTCGCCTTTCCCTCTCGATTTGGAACTGTTGTTGCACGCTAGCTCTTCCTCCCTCCTCATTTGCCTTCACCCTTCCTTCTGCCATTGTTTGATCGTCTTCTCCATGGAGGGAACAAGCCAGAAACGACCCCGTTATTCCTGCCCCGATCTAAATGATGATGAGGTGGAGGAACTCATTGATCGGTGCGACGTCATCACCTTGGCTAGCATGGCAGGTTCGTTCAAGACCATTCTTGACTCAACTAATAACATCATTACAAGGAACCCAAGGGTTCAAGAGAGGTTTGATCTCCCCTATCTTCTTCTCCGTGACCCTGCTGACCGGCGCGGGGATGAGGGAAGCCTCGCCTTGTGTAAGTTGATGCCACTTGATAATGATACGTATGATGTTAAGATGCCATCGCTTGTGGGCAAGGCTTGGGCAGGCGCAAATGGAGATTGGGTTTTTTATATTGGGTACAACTGCGAGTGGGAACTTGTGAATGTGTACACTCGTCACCGGGTTCCACTTCGACAAATCTCAGACGACTGCCTAGAGGTTGAGAACACCGATATTCTACGTGAGTTCAAATACGATCATGCTGACTGTCGTCTATGGAAGATAGCAATTTGTCGAGTTCCCAACTACTCTTGGGGTTATAGGAATGCTTATGTTGTCGCTATCTTCGACAAGCTTGTTGCCATCCTTCATGGTTCGACTTGCTCAAAAATCAGTTTCTATACACGGATGAGTACTGTGATGCAATTCAATGCCAGGGTATTGTGTTTGCTTCCACCACTCATGGCACTGTTTTTGCATGGAATTCTCATTATTTCGGCACGTTTGTCTTCCACCTTAATTATAATTGTTTCATCCACATGCATGCGGGTTAGTTAGTTTCCCTTTACTAATTAACCTTCTTGTGTTTCCAAGGTCCTGTGAACATTCTACCACCTATACTTGAAAATTTTATTCACGAGCATGAGGACGAGTAGGACCCATATACTCAATGGCGCCTAGCAACTTATTTCGAAGGATCACCTCTTCTTGTCTGTATACGGGGCACTACTGATGTTACTAAGGAAGCAGGTGTTGTCTCGTATGTTCGCACTCCCCGGACCTATTCCAACATCCGTTGCAGGGTATTCGGGATGGATACTGGTGTACTAGCACCAACACCTTCTCCCTAGTTCAGTATTGAAAGTCTTGGAGGAAACTCGCTCTTCCTTGGACAAAACTATCCAATGATGGTGGAAGGCGATCCAGCTGCTGTTGACACAACATTACTACCATTTGTGAGAAGCAACTGTATCTATACCTCGGACATTACTATGCTTCCCTACCGTCCCAATATGGGTATTGAAATAGGTTGCTTCAGCCTGGATGATCAGTCCTGCGTTGGTCTCGAGATTGACAGTAGCTGGCCCTTCCCAAAGAATCACTTCTGGTTCATAGCAAGAGTTTCCAACACCAACGAGTGGCTGAGCTAAAGTTCATTTCATCGCTTTGTTATTTGTTGTGTGAGAAAAACTTTACTAGAATGTTTTGTTGGAGATGATCTATAATCCAACGTGTATCCTCGTTGTCGTTATGGGTTGATGACTTGTTGTATGTAATCAATGGTACATTTGCATATGCGTCCATGAACTCACTCCTGCTAGTGGTGTCCATATGAACAGTGCTAGTGATTTTAGTTGCAAAAATTAGATAGTGCTATTTGTAGCTGCATATTTTGACAAATCGCAGTGTTACAAGGTTGACAAATGGCAATGTTACTAAATAAACAAATTTCAATCTTTCCAGTTTGAGAAATGGCGACATACCCAAAATGACAGATATGCAATTTTACCCGATTGTTTGCACGTGGTTGCACACGGGTCATGCAAAATAACTGTTTGCGTTGAAGGGATGCAGAAATCCCGCTCAGCACATTTTCCCTTGGCTTCCTGGGGAAGCTGTCGGTTTGCATACATGTGTTATAACTAAAACATTTGCGATGAGTGTTTTATATCTAAAAACCATTGACATTTTTTTCAAAAGAAAATCGTTTGACAAGTCTGTACATTAAGAGAGAAAAACGCAAGTTCGTTCAAACCATATCTTTCATTCAGTCACACTGCGAATTTATATTCATATGATCGAGAATTCGAGATACAGTATTAAACCCCCAAAAAAACTATTTCCAGCGGCGGCGGAGGCGGCGTGCCGCGCCGTCGTTGTCGTCCTCCGGGACGCCATTGTTGAAGTATTCAAGGCATCACAAAAATGTTCTTCACTTGTAAATCAAACATCATGTCGTCGCGCGATCGACGGGCGGGGCACGGGAGGACGGCAACTGGCGCCGCTGAGAGGTAGCGGTCGACGATAGCGTCCCATGCCGCCGAGGAGGGGGGGGCGCACGGGCACGAGCGCGGCGGGTGCAGCCAAACGCACGGGGACCGGCGCCGCAGTGGGTGGAGGGGCGCGCATAGGCACGGGCACGGGCGCTGGCGCTGGCATGTACACGAGCTCGCGCGGGTCTGCGAGAACCTCGCTGACGCCCGCGGCTTCCAACTCTGCGATAGTGCTCGGCGACCAGCCCGTCAATGCTACAGGGATGGTCGCTGGCGCGGGTGCGTGGATGGGAGCTGGGACGGGAGCGGGGGCAGCAACCATCGCGGCCAGCTCGTTCTGGGCCATGTCCATGAGGCCCTATTCCTCCTTATTTTCTATCTCCTCTGGCTCGGAGTCGACTTCACCAAACTTGAAGACTAGTGGCAAATGATCATTCTGCACCATGACGGTGGAGGTTTGCGGGGGAAGGGAATGGGAGGCAAACAGTAAGGCCGCCCGTATTAAACAGCAGCTCGGGCGCCATTAATGGAGAGGAAGGCGGGCGGCCATGGAAGTCAAAGGGCTCGCTTCCTAGTGAGCCTGCACAGCGTAAATCTCGCATGCTTCCCGGTGAGCCTACACATTGGAGGACAGCTTGCACGCCTCTCGGTCAGCCTGCGCATCGGACTGCGCTCGCACGCCTCCCGTTCAGTCAAGGTCAAGCAGATGTCCGCACGACACCTCCTACAACCATTAAAACCAAGACACGTGGCATCACGTGAATGGTTAACAGAACACACACGTTTTGAATTATACAAACGTTTGAGATATTAAGTGGTAGCTATTTTTCCAAAATGCCTTTGTTGACTTTCATTATTCGAGTGCGCCTTCTCTCAAAATGGACACGAAAAATACCACATCATGTCGGGCGCCATTCCATGATAGCATGCCAAGTTTCATGAATTTCAGACGAGTTTTGGATTTACTAGAATTTAAAAACTAGGCATCTTAATGTTTTGTTGGCAATCAACGGTGCCCTGGTGTTTGAAATTCATTCCCATATATTGCATGGGACACATATTTGATTTTTTAACCAATTTATATGCACTGGAGCACGTGCATGTAGTTCAAATTTCAATTATGCACATAAATGCATTGAAAACTCAGTTAATGCATAAAAATGTCCAAAAGAACCCCGAAAAATTACAAAAATTGACACAACACTCCTGTTTATGTTGACACGAGAAAATTTTTGGAAGCAATAAGAGGAAGTGGATATCGTTTCGTCCCCAAAGGTGGGACGTTCCCTACCGAAACCATGATGCTTGTTGTGAGAAGCTCTGGTTTGTGAGAAGCATAGACCCAAACCTGCCTCAAACGGGACAAAAATTTTACCACGGCATGTTGATGCCGCTCCATGAAAGCATGCCAAGTTCCATGAATTTAAGACGAGTTTTGGATTTACTAGAATTTAAAAACGAGGCATTTCAATGTTTTGCCGGCAATCAACGGTGTCCTGGTGTTTGAAATTCATTCCCATTTCTTGCATGGGACCTAAGCATGCACCCAAGGACACAGATTTGATTTTTCAACCAATTTATATGCACTGGAGCATGTGCATGTAGTTCAAATTTGAATTATGAACATAAATGCATTGAAAACTCAGTTAATGCATAAAAATGTCCAAACGAACCCCGAAAAATCCCAAAAATTGACACAACACTCCTGTTGTTCTATGTTGACACACGAATTTTTTTGAAAGCAATAAGAGGCAATGGATATCGTTTCGTCCCCAAAGGTGGGTCCCTACCAGAACCATCATGCTTGTTGCGATAAGCTCTGGTTTGTGAGAAGCATATACCCGAACCTGCCCCAAATGGGACAATTTTTTTAACACGACATATTGGTGCCGCTCCATGATAGCATGCCAAGTTTCATGAATTTCAGACGAGTTTTGGATTTACTAGAATTTAAAAACCAGGCATCTCAATGTTTTGTCGGCAATCAACAGTGCCCTGGTGTTTGAATTTCATTCCCATCTCTTGCATGGGACCTAGAAATTCACCCAAGGACACATATTAGATTTTTCAACCAACCTTAGTGCATTGGAGCATGTGCTTGTAGTTCAAATTTGAATTATGCACATAAAATGCATAGAAAACCCAGTTAATGCATAAAAATATCCAAACGAACCCCGAAAAATCACAAAAATTAACACAACACTCCTGTTGTTCTATGTTGACACTAGAAAATATTTGAAAGCAAAAAGAGGCAATGGATATCGTTTCGTCCCCAAAGGTGGGACGTTCCCTATCGAAACCATCATGCTTGTTGTGAGAAGCTTATACCCGAACCTGCCCCGAACGGGACAATTTTTTTACCATGGCATGTTGATGCCTCTCCATGATAGCATGTCAAGTTTCATAAATTTCAGACGAGTTTTGGATTTACTAGAATTTAAAAACCAGGCATCTCAATGTTTTGCCGGCAATCAACAGTGCCCTGGTGTTTGAATTTCATTCCCATCTCTTGCACGGGACCAAGAAATTCACCCAAGGACACACATGTGATTTTTCAACCAACTTTAGTGCATTGGAGCATGTGCTTGTAGTTCAAATTTTAATTATGCACATAAAATGCCTAGAAAACCCAGTTAATGTATAAAAAGGCCAAACGAACCCCGAAAAATTCCAAGATTGAACACAACACTCCTGTTGTTCTATGCTGACACTAGAAATTTTTTGAAAGCAATAAGAGGCGACGGATATCGTCCCGTCACCAAAGGTGGTACGTTCCCTATCGAAACCATCATGCTTGTTGTGAGAAGCTCTGGTTTGTGAGAAGCTTATACCCGAACCTGCCCCAAATTAGACAAAATTTTCACCACGACATGTTGATGCCGCTCCATGATAGCATGCCAAGTTTCATGAATTTTAGACGAGTTTTGGATTTACTAAAATTTAAAAACCAGACATCTCAATGTTTTGCCAGCAATCAACAGTGCCATGGTGTTTGAATTTCATTCCTATCTCTTGCACGGGACCTAGAAATTCACCCAAGGACACACATGTGTTTTTCAACCAAATTTGGTGCATTGGAGCATGTGCTTGTAGTTCAAATTTGAATTCTAAGATTGAACACAACACTCTTGTTGTTCTATGTTGACACTTGAAATTTTTTGAAAGCAATAAGAGGCAACAGATATCGTCTCGTCCCCAAAGGTGGTACGTTCCCTATTGAAACCATCATGCTTGTTGTGAGAAGCTCTGATTTGTGAGAATCTTATACCCAAACCTGCCCCAAATGGGACACAATTTTCACCACGGCATGCTGATGCCTCTCCATGATAGCATGCAAAGTTTCATGAATTTTAGACGAGTTTTGGATTTACTAGAATTTAAAAACCAGGCATCTCAACGTTTTGCCGGCAATCAACCGTGCCCTGGTGTTTGAAATTCATTCCCATCTCTTGCATGGGACCTAGAAATTCACCCAAGGACACACATGTGATTTTTGAACCAACTTTGTTGCATTATTGGAGCATGTGCTTGTAGTTCAAATTTGAATTATGCACATAAAATGCCTAGAAAACCCAGTTAATGTATAAAAAGGCCAAACGAACCCCAAAAAATTCCAAGATTGAACACAACACTCCTGTTCTTCTCTGTTGACACTAGAAAATTTTTGAAAGCAATAAGAGGCAACGGATATCCTCTCGTCCCCAAAGGTGGTACATTCCCTATCGAAACCATCATGCTTGTTGTGAGAAGCTCTGGTTTGTGAGAAGCTTATACCCAAACCTGCCCCAAATGGGACAAAATTTTCACCATGTCATGTTGATGCCGCTCCATGATAGCATGCCAAGTTTCATAAAAAATGCCAAACGAACCCCGAAAAATTCATTCCCATTTCTTCCATGGGACCTAAGCAGGCACTGAATGACACAGATTTGATTTATCAACCAATTTGTATGCACCAGAGCATGTACATGTAGTTTAATTTTGAATTGTGCACCTGAAATGGCTAAAAAACCAGTTTAATGTATGAAAAGTCCAAACGAACCCTGAATAATTCCAATTCTTTTACGACACACATACAGTTGCATGTTCACTGCAGATCAAAGGTCTAGCAATTCAAACACCGTCCATTGCCGCTGTGACCCCATTTTGTAATTCAAATCAAGTAGATCCCACACAGTTTATTCTCACCAACCATGTGAGATGTAGTACAAAATATCTTGGAGCACCGTCGGTGTATAGTACGCCTACGGCTTACGTGAGAAGGTGCGTCGGCTACAGTTCACAACCGGCGTGTCGGTGTACTAGAGTAGGGGTACCCTAGTATCCCGAACTTGTGCACGGGCAGTCGCAGCATCCCGCGGCAAGGCTTGCCGGGTGACCGCCAAGGTCCTCCGTGGTTCCTTTGGAGCCATTCAAGGACAAAGTATCCAAGCCAAGGAGACAAGACCCCGGCAAGAGGAGCTTGCCGGGAAGGCCAACCAAGGCATCTCAAGGAACTTGCCGCGACGCGCCACGCGTCCCAGCAAGGCCCAGTGAGCGACAAGCTCCCGGACGAGACAAGACAACGACCGTGGCAAGGCGCTTGCCGCGGCAAGCCACCACTCTGTGTCCGCACTCCAGCACATCCACCAACGTGTCGCTTTGGGACCCTTCCAGGCGTACGTGGCGGGAGGCTGTGCAGCCAGCGGTGCGCGGTGGCAAGCGGCGCTGACAAGATTGCCATCGTGG
>NC_053023.1:271351722-271362972 GCF_003073215.2 Triticum urartu
TCGCCAAGCTGCAGTGTAGGTGGCAAACGCGACTCAATCGCAGTAGTTCTCCTGGTGCTACCTTAGCCGATAGAGCGGAACGTAAGGTAGCCGAACTCAGGAGCCGGGCAACCCAACATTTGACCAAAGACATGATTCGGAGCTGATGCATATAATGCCAAAACTCGCGACGCCGAACATTCCCTAAGGTGTTCGGTCTTTATGAGTGCGGGCCAAACAGCACTCTTTATTGAAAAAGCCCTAGTGTCCAGGTACGTGCAAAATTCTGACGTGGCCACATGCCAAGACGCCTCCTCCTTGGTTATATTAGGAAGAAAAACCAGGGGATGTATAGCAACAAGAGACAGTAAAAAAGGTTTACGCAGGGTCTTAATCTAAAAAGAATCCTTTAGGACGGGTCCCTACTGCACGTCTGCGCCTGTGTCTCCGTTGTGCCGTATCCTGGACGGGCGCCGCACGACGTTCATCTGTAAAAGAGAGGAACTGAGTTGAAAACGGGTCGTGCCGAAAAAGTTTAAAATAAGCAAAGTATAAAGTAAGATATATAAGATTGAGCTTTATTGTCTCTTATTGTATATGCGTGGAGCCCCTAGTGTGGGGGTATATGGCTTCTAGGCCTGCATCAATGATGATTTTGCACCGAACTCGTCTATCCGCGTTCGTGGTCTTGAATGACCTATTTTGAAGTTTTTTGGCCGGTGAGGCCATTTTGCTGTGGGGCTTGTCAAAGCGGCCGCACAGTCCTCCGCTTGGGGAGGCGCACTTTAGTGCTTCCCCTTCAAAGAGATGATGCCTCGTGGACCGGGCATCTTGCGTAAGAGATGCATAATGCGGTATTGCGTTAAAGCGAGCGAAAGCTTCGCGTCCCAGTAGTGCTTGATAGCGACTTGAGAACGGGACGATATGGAAGGTCAGCTTTTCACGGGCGGAGGTTATCGGCAGAGCCGAATGTGACTGTGAGCCGGAGAAAACCCTTACAATGGGTGTCCGGACCAGGTATTACCCCTTGAAAGGAGGTTTTGCTGCGGCGGATTCTTGCTGGGTTTATCCCCATGTGCTGGATTGTATCCTGATATATCAGGTTTAGTCCACTGCCGCCGTCCATAAGGACATTTGAAAACTTGAGTCCGCCAATTATTGGATCGAGTATCAAGGCAGTCCAGCCTACATTCTTGATATTCCTAGAATAATCTAGCTGATCGAAGATGATCGGTTTTGACAACCAGTGGCAGGACCCTTTGGGCCGTGTGGTGCGTACCTTTACGGGCGCCGCACGTTTTGTTATGTGAAGTGAGTTCACTGTTTTTACTTCTTGTGGGAAGTTCTTTTGTTTCCTGGTGCTCTGCTTTTGGGGTTCGTCCTCGTCTTCGCTTGGTGTGTCGAGCCCCTTGTGTTCGGCATTGAGTCTGCCGGATTGTTTGAAAACCCAACAGTCTCTGTGGGTATGGTTAGCAGGCTTCCCGGGAGTACTGTGTATCTGACATATCCTGTCCAGGATTTTATTTAGGTTGGATGGATCGTCCCTGTTATCCTGGGGGGCGATTTTTCCTGATTTTGTCGTGAGCCTTTGAATCCGGCATTGACTGCCGTGCTCTTCGGACTTTTGTCCTTAGTCCAGCGACGGTCCTTGTTGCGTCGCGGTTTTCCGTTTCCATCCCTAGTTTCGGATGTACTTGGGTCGCTGGGGCTGCACCTTGCCAACCAGCTGTCCTCCCCTGCACAAAAGCGGGTCATGAGGCTTGTTAGTGCGGCCATTGTTCTTGGCTTTTCTTGGCCGAGGTGTCTGGCGAGCCATTCGTCTCGGACGTTATGCCTGAAAGCTGCTAAGGCTTCGGCGTCCGGACAGTCGACTATCTGATTCTTTTTAGTGAGGAATCTATTCCAGAACTGCCGAGCTGATTCTCCGGGTTGTTGAGTTATGTGACTAAGATCGTCTGCATCCGGAGGGCGGACATAGGTCCCTTGAAAGTTTGCTCGGAAAGCATCCTCGAGCTCTTCCCAGCTTCCAATTGTGTTTTCGGAAGGCTTTTAAGCCAATGCCGGGCTGGCCCTTTAAGCTTAAGGGGTAGATATTTTATGGCGTGGAGATCATCTCCTCTAGCCATGTGTATGTGGAGGATATAATCCTCGATCCAGACTCCAGGGTCTGTTGTTCCATCATATGCCTCTATGTTTACGGGTTTGAATCCCTCTGGGAATTCATAGTCCAGGACCTCATCGGTGAAACATAGGGGGTGTGCGGCGCCCCTGTATTTGGGTGTGCCGGATTCTGATGATGGCTTCATAGCGTTTGCTTACGAGAGCTTGCTTTCTTGGCCCATAAATGGACCTGACTGGGCCATGATGCGAATCCTTAAGTGGGTCGCATGCCGATTTAGGTGCGGCGCCGCTTGCCGCTTTATGGGGTCGTCTATCCGACCGTGTGGCTTTTTCATTTTTTGAATGCGAGGGCTCTAGGGCCTCTTCGTCGAATTCAGGCAGTAGCTTTCTTTTCGGATAGCTTTTAGTGCGGCGACTGTCGCCGTACTTATCTGTGGTATTGATTACTTTGCTCCATCTAATCCGGAGTGCATCTTCCGCTGTTTTTAGCTTCCGCTTCTGCTTTTTTAGGCTGCGTGCAGTTGCAACGAGCCTCTCGTGGAGATTCTTCTGCTCCATAGGTTTATTCGGCGTGAGGTCGTCCGGAATGCCGTTTTCGCCGGAGGAGGGATGTTCGGTTTCTCTATCCGTGTTGCCCTGTTCGGACGGTTGCTCTAAGGCCTGCTCGTCGTCTACCGGCTCGTCCTGCTCTATGGCTGGGTTTTTGTCGAGGCGGGGCTTGGGTCGGCGTTTACGCCGACGCTTTGATTGCTTTTCGGGGGGTCGATCTCCCGTCCCATCCCCTTTTTCCTCGTTGTCGCTTCCTTTAGGGGTATCCACCATGTACACATCGTGAGATGAGGTGGCTGTCCAATGCCCTATGGGCGTTGGTTCGTCGGTATCTCCTGCATCGTCATCCATGCTGTCGATGTCTCCGGAGTCGAAGTTGAGCACGTCGTTTAAATTGTCGACAGTGGCTACCAAGTGGGTGGTGGGTGGGCTTTGAATTTCTTCATCGTCCGTATCCCATCCTCGCTGACCGTAGTTCGGCCAGGGCTCTCCTGATAAGGAGAGAGACTTGAGAGAGTTCAGGATATCGCCAAGGCGAGTGCTGAAAGATGTCTGCGGCGGTGAACTCCATTATCGGCGCCCAATCGGATTCGATTGGCAGGGGCGCGGGGGGTTCAGGAGTCCGGATCCTCGGAGTCACGGGTCGTGCAGAGTGCGGGGCTAGCGTTCGGCTCGATCGCTTTCGGGATCGCAGCCCCCGAGGTGACGTCCAACCGCTCATCCTCAATTGGCGCAATAGGCTCCGAGTTAGGGGTCGGAACCGATGCGTGTGCGGCCTCCAGGACACTGTCCGGGGGCAGAGCTAGATCATGCCCCTCGAGATAGTGCGGCGCGCTTGGCCGTGGCTCGAGCCCGTCGAAGATCAAGTCTCCGCGGATGTCAGCCGTGTAGTTTAAGCTTCCAAACCTGACTTGATGGCCAGGGGCGTAGCTTTCGATCTGCTCCAGGTGGCCGAGCGAATTGGCCCGCAGAGCGAAGCCGCCGAAGACGAAGATCTGTCCGGGGAGAAAAGTCTCACCCTGGACCGTATCGTTGTTGATGATCAAAGGAGCCATCGGGCCTAAAGGCGAACACAGAGGAACTCTCAATGAAAGCACCAATGTCGGTGTCAAAACCGGCGGATCTCGGGTAGGGGGTCCCGAACTGTGCGTCTAGGCCGGATGGTAACAGGAGACAGGGACACGATGTTTTTACCCAGGTTCGGGCCCTCTCGATGGAGGTAATACCCTACTCCTGCTTGATTAATATTGATGATATGGGTAGTACAAGAGTAGATCTACCACGAGATCAAGGAGGCTAAACCCTAGAAGCTAGCCTATGGTATGATTGTTGTGTATGGAGTTGATTGCCTACGGACTACAACCCTCCGGTTTATATAGACACCGGATAGGGTTAGGGTTACATAAAGTCGGTTACAATGGTAGGAGATCTTGAATATCCGCATCGCCAAGCTTGCCTTCCACGCCAAGGAAAGTCCCATCCGGACACGGGACGAAGTCTTCAATCTTGTATCTTCATAGTCCAGGAGTCCGGCTGAAGGTATAGTCGGCTACCCGAACAACCCCCTAATCCAGGACTCCCAGTTTAGGGTTACACAAAGTCGGTTACAATGGTAGGAGATCTCATATCCGTATCGCCAAGCTTGCCTTCCACGCCAAGGAAAGTCCCTTCCGGACACGGACGAAGTCTTCAATCTTGTATCTTCATAGTCCAGGAGTCCGGCTGAAGGTATAGTCCGGCCATCCGGACACCCCCTAATCCAGGACTCCCTCAGTAGGGAGAACATTGTATTGAGATCCAAAAAGAGAGAAGAAGCCATCTAGCTACTGACTATGGACCCGTAGGTCTGAAGTAAACTACTCACACTTCATCGAGAGGGCTATGGTGTTGATGTAGAAGCCCTCCGTGATCGATGCCCCCTCCGGCGGAGCTCCGGAACAGGCCCCAAGATGGGATCTCGTGGATACAGAAAGTTACGGCGTGGAATTAGGGTTTTGGCTCCGTATCTGATCATTTGGGGGTACGTAGGTATATATAGGAGGAAGGAGTATCGGTGGAGCAACAGGGGGCCCACGAGGGTGGAGGGCGCGCCTGGGGGGTAGGCGCGCCCCCTACCTCGTGCCCCTTTTTGTCTTGACGTAGGGTCCAAGTCTCCTGGATTGTTCGTTGAGAAAATCACGTTCCCGAAGGTTTCATTCCGTTTGGACTCCGTTTGATATTCCTTTTCTTCGAAACCCTAAAACAAAGGAAAACAGCAATTCTGGGCTGGGCCTCCGGTTAATAGGTTAGTCCCAAAAATAATATAAAAGTGGATAAAGCCCAATAATGTCCAAAACAGTAGAGAATATGGCATGGAGCAATAAAAATTATAGATACGTTGGAGACGTATCAAGCATCCCCAAGCTTAATTCCTGCTCGTCCTCGAGTAGGTAAATGATAAAAACAGAATTTTTGATGCGGAGTGCTACTTGGCATAATTTTAATGTAATTCTTCTTAATTGTGGTATGAATATTCAGATCCGAAAGATTCAAGACAAAAGTTCATATTGACATAAATAATAATACTTCAAGCATACTAACTAAGCAATTATGTCTTCTCAAAATAACATGGCCAAAGAAAGTTCATCCCTACAAAATCATATAGTTTAGTCATGCTCCATTTTCGTCACACAAGAATGCTCTCATCATGCACAACCCCGATGACAAGCCAAGCATTGTTTCATACTTTAGTAATCTCAAACCTATAAACTTTCACGCAATATATGAGCGCGAGCCATGGACATAGCACTATGGGTGGAATAGAATATAATGGGGGGTTATGTGGAGAAGACAAAAAGGAGAAAGTCTCACATCAACGAGGCTAATCAATGGGCTATGGAGATGCCCATCGATTGATGTTAATGCAAGGAGTAGGGATTGCCATGCAACGGATGCACTAGAGCTATAAATGTATGAAAGCTCAACAAAAGAAACTAAGTGGGTGTGCATCCAACTTGCTTGCTCACGAAGACCTAGGGCACTTGAGGAGGCCCATTGTTGGAATATACAAGCCAAGTTCTATAATGAAAATTCCCACTAGTATATGAAAGTGACAAAACAAGAGACTCTCTATCATGAAGATTATGGTGCTACTTTGAAGCACAAGTGTGGCAAAGGATAGTAACATTGTCCCTTCTCTCTTTTTCTCTCTTTTTTTCTTCTCTTTTTTTTTTTGGCCTTCTCTTTTTTATGGCCTTTCTCTTTTTTTTATAATTCCTCACTTGGGACAATGCTCTAGAAAATGATGATCATCACACTTCTATTTATTTACAACTCAATGATTACAACTCGATACTAGAAAAGATGACTCTATATGAATGCCTCCGGCGGTGTACCGGGATATGCAATGGACCAAGAGTGACATGTATGAAAAATTATGAACGGTGGCTTTGCCACAAATACTATGTCAACTACATGATCATGCTAAGCAATATGACAATGATGAATGTGTCATGATGAACGGAATGGTGGAAAGTTGCATGGCAATATATCTCGGAATGGCTATGGAAATGCCATAATAGGTAGGTATGGTGGCTGTTTTGAGGAAGATATAAGGAGGTTTATGTGTGAAAGAGCGTATCATATCACGGGGTTTGGATGCACCGGCGAAGTTTGCGCCAACTCTCAATGTGAGAAAGGGCAATGCACGGTACCGAAGAGGCTAGCAAGGATGGAAGGGTGAAGAGTGCGTATAATCCATGGACTCAACATTAGTCATAAAGAACTCACATACTTATTGCAAAAATCTACAAGTCATCAAAAACCTCGGCACTACGTGCCGATGCTGCCTAGGAGGAACGATTGGTAGAGACTCATAAGGAGGACAATCAAATAACACCTCATGTTTCAAATTTGTTACAATGTTTACCATACGTGCATGCTACGGGACTTGCAAACTTCAACACAAGCATTTCTCAATTTCACAACTACTCAACTAGCACGACTTTGATATTATTACCTCCATATCTCAAAACAATCATCAAGCATCAAACTTCTCTTAGTATTCAAAACACTCATAAGAAAATTTTACTAATCTTGAATACCTAGCATATTAGGATTTTAAGAAAATTACCATGCTATTAAGACTCTCAAAATAATCTAAGTGAAGCATGAGAGATCAATAGTTTCTATAAAACAAATCCACCACCGTGCTCTAAAAGATATAAGTGAAGTACTAGAGCAAAAATTATAACTCAAAAGATATAAGCGAAGCACATAGAGTATTCTAACAAATTCCAAATCATGTATGGCTCTCTCAAAAGGTGTGTACAAAGGATGATTGTGGTAAACAAAAAGTAAAGACTCAAATAATACAAGACGCTCCAAGCAAAACACATATCATGTGGTGAATAAAAATATAGCTCCAAGTAAAGTTACCGATAGAAGTAGACGAAAGAGGGGATGCCTTCCGGGGCATCCCCAAGCTTTGGCTTTTAGGTGTCCTTAGATTATCTTGGGGGTGCCATGGGCATCCCCAAGCTTAGGCTCTTGCCACTCCTTGTTCCATAATCCATCAAATCTTTACCCAAAACTTGAAAACTTCACAACACAAAACTCAAAGTAGAAAATCTCGTGAGCTCCGTTAGCGAAAGAAAACAAAAGACCACTTCAAGGTACTGTAATGAACTCATTATTTATTTATATTGGAGTTAAACCTACTGTATTCCAACTTCTCTATGGTTTATAAACTATTTTACTAGCCATAGATTCATCAAAATAAGCAAACAACACACGAAAAACAGAATCTGTCAAAAACAGAACAGTCTGTAGTAATCTGTAGCTAGCGCAAGATCTGGAACCCCAAAAATTCTAAAATAAATTGCTGGACGTGAGGAATTTATCTATTAAATCTTCAAAAAGAATTAACTAAATAGAACTTTCAAAAAAAAGCAGCAGTTCTCGTGAGCGCTAAAGTTTCTGTTTTTTACAGCAAGTGTAACAAGACTTTCCCCAAGTTCCCAACGGTTCTACTTGGCACAAACACTAATTAAACACAAAAAACACAACCAAAACAGAGGATAGATAAATTATTTATTACTAAACAGGAAAAGCAAGGAATAAAAATAAAATTGGGTTGCCTCCCAACAAGCGCTATCGTTTAACGCCCCTAGCTAGGCATAACAAGCAAGAATAGATCTAGGTATTGCCATCTTTGGTAGGCAATCCATAAGTGGCTCTCATAATAGATTCATAATGTAATTTAATTTTCTTTCTAGGAAATGTTTTCCATGCCTTTCCTTAATGGAAATTGGAATCTAATATTTCCTTCCTTCATATCAATAATTGCACCAATCGTTCTAAGGAAAGGTCTACCAAGAATAATAGGACATGAAGGATTGCAATCTATGTCAAGAACAATAAAATCTACGGGCACATAATTCCTATTTGCAACAATAAGAACATCATTAATTCTTCCCATAGGTTTCTTAATAGTGGAATCCGCAAGGTGCAGGTTTAGAGAGCAATCATCAAAATCACGGAAACCTAACAAATCACACAAAGTCTTTGGAATAGTGGAAACACTAGCACCCAAATCACATAAAGCATAGCATTCATGATCTTTAATTTTAATTTTAATAGTTGGTTCCCACTCATCATAAAGTTTTCTAGGGATAGAAACTTCCAATTCAAGTTTTTCTTCATAAGATTGCATCAAGGCATCAACGATATGTTTAGTAAACGCTTTATTTTGACTATAAGCATGAGGAGAATTTAGCACGGATTGCAACAAGGAAATACAATCAATCAAAGAGCAATTTTCATAGTTAAATTCCTTGAAATACATAATAGTGGGTTTAGCAACATCTAGGGTTTTAATTTCTTCAATCCCACTTTTATCAATTTTAGCATCAAGATCAAAAAATTCCGATCTTGGAACACCTTCTAGGTAAAGGTGGATCATATTCAGTCCCATCATTATCAAGATTCATATTGCAAAACAAATATTTAATAGGGGACACATCAATAACTTTTAGATCTTCATTTTCATAGCAATCCGGTTTAGCGGCCATCCTATTAACTAAGGTAGCCTGCCTATCCAAATTTCAGTAGTCAATTTCTCAAGACGAGCAATCTGGGATCTTAAACCATCGAATTCTTTAGACATATCATCAAGCTCTTTATTCATAAAACTCATAAAACTTTTCTGTTCCTTAAGCTCGTTTCTGAAGAAACTATTATGTTCAAATTGCAAAACCATAAAACTCCTGACATTGCTTTCGATCTCTTCTAACCTTTTAAGGTGAAGATCACCAAATTTAGGTAGAGCCATAGTGGCAAGCAAGCAAACTAACACACAAGCAAACAAAAAGCAAGCGGGCAAAAAGAGGCAAATAGAGAAAGAGAGGGAGGATAGAGAGAGAGGGCGAATAAAACGGCAAGGGTGAAGTGGGGGGAGAGGAAAACGAGAGGCAAATGGCAAATAATGTAATGCGGGAGATAAGGGTATGTGATGGGTACTTGGTATGTTGACTTTTGCGTAGACCTCCCCGGCAACGGCGCCAGAAATCCTTCTTGCTACCTCTTGAGCACTGCGTTGGTTTTCCCCGAAGAGGAAGGGATGATGCAGCAAAGTAGCGTAAGTATTTCCCTCAGTTTTTGAGAACCAAGGTATCAATCCAGTAGGAGGCTACGCGCGAGTCCCTCGTACCTGCACAAAACAAATAAATCCTCGCAACCAACGCACAGATAAGGGGTTGTCAATCCCTACACGGCCACTTACGAGAGTGAGATCTGATAGATATGATAAGATAATATTTTTTGGTATTTTTATGATAAAGATGCAAAGTAAAATAAAAAAATAAGGAAATAACTAAGTATTAGGAGATTAATATGATGGAAGATAGACCCGGGGGCCATAGGTTTCACTAGTGGCTTCTCTCGAGAGCATAAGTATTCTACGGTGGGTGAACAAATTACTGTTGAGCAATTGACAGAATTGAGCATAGTTATGAGAATATCTAGGTATCGATCATGTATATAGGCATCACGTCCGAACAAGTAGACCGACTCCTGCCTGCATCTACTACTATTACTCCACACTCATCGACCGCTATCCAGCATGCATCTAGAGTATTAAGTTAAAAACAGAGTAACGCCTTAAGCAAGATGACATGATGTAGAGGGATAGACTCATGCAATATGAGAAAACCCCATCTTGTTATCCTCGATGGCCAATACAATAATCTTAATACAATAGTGCAAGATTGACAAACAATACTTGCTGCCCCTACTGTCACTGGGAAAGGACACCGCAAGATTGAACCCAAAGCTAAGCACTTCTCCCATTGCAAGAAAGATCAATCTAGTAGGCCAAACCAAACTGATAATTCGAAGAGACTTGCAAAGATAACCAATCATACATAAAAGAATTCAGAGAAGATTCAAATATTGTTCATAGATAGACTTGATCATAAACCCACAATTCATCGGTCTCAACAAACACACCGCAAAAAGAAGATTACATCGAATAGTTCTCCACAAGAGAGGGGGAGAACATTGTATTGAGATCCAAAAAGAGAGAAGAAGCCATCTAGCTACTAACTATGGACCCGTAGGTCTGAGGTAAACTACTCACACTTCATCGGAAGAGGCTATGGTGTTGATGTAGAAGCCCTCCGTGATCGATGCCCCCTCCGGCGGAGCTCCGGAACAGGCCCCAAGATGGGATCTCGTGGATACAGAAAGTTACGGCGGTGGAATTAGGGTTTGGCTCCGTATCTGATCGTTTGGGGGTACGTAGGTATATATAGGAGGAAGGAGTACGTCGGTGGAGCAACAGGGGGCCCACGAGGGGGGGGCGGGGGGGGGAGGGGGGGGGTAGGCGCGCCCCCTACCTCGTGGCCTCCTCTTTTGTGTCTTGACGTAGGGTCCAAGTCTCGGGTCTTGTTCGTTGAGAAAATCACGTTCCCGAAGGTTTCATTCCGTTTGGACTCCGTTTGATATTCCTTTTCTTCGAAACCCTAAAACAGGCAAAAAACAACAATTCTGGGCTGGGCCTCCGGTTAATAGGTTAGTCCCAAAAATAATATAAAAGTGGATAATAAAGCCCAATAATGTCCAAAATAGTAGATAATATAGCATGGAGCAATCAAAAATTATAGATACGTTGGAGACGTATCAAAACCCGAGTCCAAGCTCATTTTGCTGCCATTTTCGATCTCCTTGCTCAAAGCACCTCTCACAAAATTGCTTGGGGAGATTGTTCCTTGGTATGTGACTCCTCCATTGGGTCCAATTAGTTTTGTTCTAGTGCATTTTATACATTGCAAATTTGATGCTGACGTGAGTGACCATGTTTGAGCTATGAAAGACTTTATATGGTCAAAAGTAGTTCTAATGCAATATAGGGGAAAAAAAAAAAAATGCTAAGAAAGCTGGAAACTAAAAAAACTAAAAATAAAAAGCTAAAAGAACGAAAGAAAGCATGAAAGAACAACACGGATAAAAGAAAAGAAGAGATGAAGAAAAAAAATAGATAATAAAATAAGTAAAAAGAGACAATGTTCTTGAAGCTTGTATGTAAATTTATATGGTCAAAAGTAGTTCTAATGCATGATATAG
>NC_053023.1:271363972-271393140 GCF_003073215.2 Triticum urartu
TTGGACGCGCACACCCGCTCTCCTTTAGAAGGATTGGGGGTGCTCTCCGCTTGTTTTCCGCCATTGTAGGTGGCAAGACCGGCTCGGACCGGGACCATGTATGCCTGAGGGAGAAATCCCTTGGCCTGAAGCGACACTAACTCGCTATGCGGGATGGTGCAACTCTCCCAGTCCCCGGGTTTGGGACCGGAGGGGCGAGGGGAGGAGCTGCGACGGCTGGTTCATGTTGAATGGACCTTGCTGGCGCTCTGATGATAACTCGCGGAAGGAGAAGATGTGGTTTGGACCTAATCCCATCCCGTTAAATAGGCGGCTCGTTTATAGCTAGGGTGTGGATGTAAAAACGCCCTGGCTTTTCGCATTCGTTTTGACACGTGGAAAACGGCCATTATTGGCCGTGGGAGCCGAGGAGCGCTACATTACAAAAATTGGACATTATTCCTACAGGTACACAGGATTTCGAGAAGAACCCGCCTTGCAATGCCGAACAATCTGCGCGCCGGACTCGTCGTCATTGAAGCCTGGTTCGGGGGCTACTGAGGGAGTCCTGGATTAGGGGGTGTTCAGGTAGCCGGACTATACCTTCAGCCGGACTCCTGGACTATGAAGATACAAGATTGAAGACTTCGTCCCGTGTCCGGATGGGACTTTCCTTGGCGTGGAAGGCAAGCTTGGCGATGCGGATATTCAAGATCTCCTACCATTGTAACCGACTCTGTGTAACCCTAACCCTATCCGGTGTCTATATAAACCGGAGGGTTGTAGTCCGTAGGACATCAACTCCATATACAACAATCATACCATAGGCTAGCTTCTAGGGTTTAGCCTCCTTGATCTCGTGGTAGATCTACTCTTGTACTACCCATATCATCAATATTAATCAAGCAGGAGTAGGGTATTACCTCCATCGAGAGGGCCCGAACCTGGGTAAAAACATCGTGTCCCTTGTCTCCTGTTACCATCCGGCCTTGACGCACAGTTCGGGACCCCCTACCCGAGATCCGCCGGTTTTGACACCGACACATTGCCAAGTTTCATGAATTTCAGAAGTTTTGGATTTACTAGAATTTAAAACATGTATCTCAATGTTTGCGGCTGAGTGACGGTGGCAGGGTGTGTGACATTCATTCCCATTTCTTGCATGGGACCTAAGCATGCAACCAAGGACACATATTTGATTTTTCAACCCGTTTATATGCACTGGAGCATGTGCATGTAGTTCAAATTTGAATTATGCACCTGAAATGCCTACAAAACCAAGTTAATGTATAAAAATCCAAACGAACCCTGAATAATTCCAATTTTTTGATGACACACCTATAGTTGCATGTTCACTAGATAAAAGTTCTAGCAATTCAAACACCATCCTTTGCAGCTGTGACCCCATTACGTAATTCAAATCAAGACGATAAATCAAGTAGATCGCACACAGTTTATTATCACCAACCGTGTGAGATGCAGCACAAAATATCTTGGAGCACCGTCGGTGTATAGTACGCCTATGGCTTACGCGAGAAGGTGCGTCGGCTACAGTCCACAGCCGGCGTGTCAAGCACACTAGCTCACTCCCCAAATATCATTTCACTGTTCATTCGTCGCCGGTGAAAGATGGGGACGTGGACCCATGTCGTGAGGGCAACTTCGGCGGCCCACTCCGGCGAGAGCGCGGCCGCAGCCGCCAGGCGTGTGCTAACAAGCTTCGTGAGGGCGACCGCAGTATGCGTCCGGGCGGCCAAGGCAGCCCAAACGGCCGTTGTTGCTTCTCAGGCGGGCAGCAGCATCTGCCTCGGGGATAGCAACTGGCGAGAGCGGCACAACAGTTGTCCATTCCACAACGGCGGCCTTAGCCCTGATGGAGGCCACCCACGACCATGTCGAGGCCGCCCTCTGTAGGATCGAAAGTATGTCTAGAGGGGGGGATGATTAGACTACTTGACCAAATAAAAACTTAACCTTTTCCCAATTTTAGTTCTTGGCAGATTTTAGCTATTGTAGGACAAGTCAAGCAATCATCACACAATTCAAGCAAGCATGCAAAGAGTATATTGGCAGCGGAAAGTAAAGCATGCAACTTGCAAGAATGTAAAGGGAAGGGTTTGGAGAATTCAAACGCAATTGGAGACACGGATGTTTTTCCCGTGGTTCGGATAGGTGGTGCTATCCTACATCCACGTTGATGGAGACTTCAACCCACGAAGGGTAACGGTTGCGCGAGTCCACGGAGGGCTCCACCCAGAAGGGTAACGGTTGCGCGAGTCCAAGGAGGCTCCACCCACGAAGGGTCCACGAAGAAGCAACCACCCACAAAGGGTCCACGAAGAAGCAACCTTGTCTATCCCACCATGGCCATCGCCCACGAAGGACTTGCCTCACTAGCGGTAGATCTTCACGAAGTAGGCGATCTCCTTGCCCTTACAAACTCCTTGGTTCAACTCCACAATCTTGTCGGAGGCTCCCAAGTGACACCTAGCCAATCTAGGAGACACCACTCTCCAAGAAGTAACAAATGGTGTGTAGGTAATGAAACTCCTTGCTCTTGTGCTTCAAATGATAGTCTCCCCAACACTCAACTCTCTCTCATAGGATTTGGATTTTGTGGAAAGAAGATTTGAGTGGAAAGCAACTTGGGGAAGGCTAGAGATCAAGATTCATATGGTAGGAATGGAATATCTTGGTCTCAACACATGAGTAGGTGGTTCTCTCTCAGAACATATGAGTTGGAATTGTGTATGTGTTCTGATGGCTCTCTCCATGAATGAAGAGGAGGTGGAGGGGTATATATAGCCTCCACACAAAATCCAACCGTTACACACAGTTTTCCAATCATCCGGTGGGACCAAATCAACAAACTCGGTCAGACCGAAAATGTAAAACCTAGTGACCGTTAGAGATTTTCGGTGGGACTGACATGCAACTCGGTAGGACCGATTTTGTTAGGGTTTGGGCATAACGTAATCTCGGTGAGACCGATTACACAAACTCGGTGAGACCATTTTTGGTAATTAGCTAACCAGAGAGTTGGTCGGGCAAACTCGGTGGGTCCGATTTGCTCTTTCGGTGAGACCGAAAAGTTACAAAAAGGAAACACTGAATTTACATTGCAATCTCGGTGGGACCGATTCGCTCTTTCGGTGAGACCGAAAAGTTACGAAAGGGAAACAGAGAGTTTGCAATCCCATCTCGGTGAGACCGAGATCCCTATCGGTAGACCGAATTGCTAGGGTTTGGCAGTGGCTTATGACAAGTGAAACTCGGTGGCGCCGGATAGAAAGAATCGGTAGGACCGAGTTTGGCTTAGGGTTTAGGTCATATGTGGATATGGGAAAGTAGTTGAGGGTTTTGGAGCATATCACTAAGCACATGAAGCAAGAGGCTCATTATGCAACACCTCATCCCTCCTTGATAGTATTGGCTTATCCTGAAGACTCAATGTGATCTTGGATCACTAAAATATGAAAAGAAAGAGTCTTGAGCTTTTGAGGCTTGAGCAATCCTTTGTCCTAGCATTTGAGGGTTCCATCTTTCACATCCATGCCATTGCCAATCATTGAGCTTTCCTGAAATAAGTCATTGGAATAGCATTAGCTCAATGAGCTATTATGTTGTTATTGAATTACCCCAAAACCACCTAGGGATTAGTTGCACTTTCAAATCTCCCCCTTTTTGGTAATTGATGACAACATATAGATCAAAGCTTCGACAAATGATAATAAGCATGAAATATATCGTCACTTTGAGAAGTATGTGACAAGTAAGAGCTCCCCCTAAATTTGTGCATATTTAAAATTTGCTTTGGACTGCAAATGCACAGAGAGTTTGAGTCATGGGTTACTCTTCCATGTCACATACATCTTGGTGGAGCGCTTAAAATGATTAGAATGAAATTCATGCACTCATCACCAAGAATAGTGAATGATCACATAAGATAGATAAGATGATAATATTAAGCAAACATTAAGTGTAGCTTATGATCAAACACATGATCATCATTGTCTCACGAGCAATGGCATAGTATCTCACACAAAAGCAAACAAAGTTCGAAAAACCACCAAATAAAACAAGAGAGAAGAAAAGCAACACTCTCTCTCGAAGCCTATGATCTATACATTTTCTCCCCCTTTGGCAACAAGTTACCAAAAAGTTCCTAGAAAATGCATAGTGCTAGATCGACTCTCAGGCTTGATCTTCAGGTGGTGGTGGAGTCCGGAGCACTCCAAGAACGAAGCCTTCTGTAGACGTGGTTGGAGTCAAGGCTGAAGTAGATGCTGGAGCTGGTGGAACTGAAGCTGTAGCTGGTGCAGAAGTGGTGGCTCTGGTGTCAGCAAATGGCACTGCATGTGATCTCTGAGCTCTTGGCACTCTGGCAAATGCATCAGTTGTAGTCTTGCCTCTCCTCTCCTGCATGTCATCCTGAAGTTGTTCCACTACAGACTGAATCTCTGTTACTTTGACATCCAAGTCATAGAACTTTTGTTCCATGATCCTCTCTAAGCTCTGCTGATTCTGAGTGAGGGTGGCCAGTCCTTGCTCAATCCTCAGTGTGGATGCAATCAAGTAACCAAGCTGCTCTTGTTTGGTTTTCAAGAAATACTCAGATGCCTCCTCTTGAGTTGGCATCTTGGCAGCTTTCTCCCTCCTCGCCTTCTTCTTCTTGGCTTGTGTTTGTGCAGATGATGGTTCATTCTCAGTCATAACAACTTGATTATCTTCAAAATCTAGACGGATGGGCAAGTGTTCCTTGTCCAACAAGTATATGCCCGTTCCCATCTTGGAGTTAATGAGCTCCTGAATTTGTGGGGCATACCCACAACTCCTATTCTGGTCTGCTGCAGTCCTCTTGATGGTCTCTACCATGAGGCTCATCACCTTGAACTTCTGTGGCACATCAAAGATATGTAGCAAATTGATCGCATGGCCTCTGATCATCTTGTGATCACCTGACTTGGGCAACAAGGTGTGCCTCAGTATCCAATTGATGGTTGGCAGCCCTGACAGAAGATAGTGTACTGAGCCAAACTTGAAAGTGTCAAGTGCTTCATTTGGAATTTCCTTGTACATGTTTGACATTGAGTTATGATCCATCTTCTTCTTGGAATAGACATCCAAGTCATCTTCCTGCTCCTCTGGGGCATTAATGAGCTGTGCCCACTCAGCAACTGTAGATTGGTACCTCATACCCTCAGACATCCATACAATTCTGCCATCTGAATAAAAATGTGCTGTGGAGTAGAACTGCATGATGAGTTCCTCGTTCCACTTTGTGAGCTTCTGCCCAACAAAGTCCTCTACTCCACATGCCTTGAAGCTGTCTTGCACTCCAGGATAGTGCTCTTCGTTGTCCTTGATGTATTGCCAATCAACCCATCTCATATCACAGACAATTGGCTTCTTGTCAAGCAGCACTGTCTCATAAAAATCTTGCTGCTCCTTGGTGTAAAACCTGTAGTCAACAGCAGTCCTTCTTCTTGAAGCATACGGATCTGCTTCTCTCCACTTCCTGAGCCCTGAGTCTCTCCTGAGCTTCATGTCCTCAGCCACAGGATGAGCATCACTATGGTCTGGGATCTTGGGCTTGAGCTTTCTGAGCACTTGACCTTCTTCTTCTTTAGCAATGTCAGGCACTGGGGCCTTGTTCTTCTTAGCAGCTGGGATGCTTCTTGTATTCCTCTTTGGCTTTGGCTTTGGAGCTGGCTTGGCCTTAGAAGCAGTTGACCCTGATCTTATGGCATCACCCATCAGCTTGGGTGCCTTAGGTGCTGGTGCAGCAACCTCTTCTTCTTCCTCTTCTTCCATGATGGAAGCCTTTCCAAGCACTTTGGCTACGGTCTTCTTGACCCTTTCCTTCCTTTTCTTTCCTTCAGCAGCAAATGGCTCTATGGTTGCAGGATTTTCAGGAATCTGAGTTGAGGCTCTGGCCTTTGGCATAGGCTGCCTACCTGCTGGCCTTTTGATTTTCAATCCTGGCTTTGTGCCTTGAGCTGAGCCATGTTCCGTCTCGAGCACTACTCTCTTTGAAGTTGCTTCCTCTTCTGCCACATAGTCCTCATCCTCTGATTCTGAGGTTCTCTTCTTCCTTTGTCTTGTGGCAGCTTTTGGCAGATTGCTAGGGGTGCTCCTGCTGCCTTCATCTGAAGAACTTGAGGGACTAGTGCCCTCACTCATCTGCACTGGCTGTTCTGACATGTTCTGGCTATCACTTTGGTCTGACATGATGAACAAGCTGACTGCTGACCCTGTGATTAGTTTATAGATGAGGTAGAGTGGATGAGCATCACAAAATGCAGAGATTTTTGCAAAAGAATAATTCAAAAACTTAGTTTTAGTTTCCCACTGAAAGCATCTCGGATCTACCGATTTCTAAACTCGGTGACACCGAAGCAGTTTTGGCACCTAAACTAGTGAACTCGGTCAGACCGAGTCACAGTTCGGAGACCGAGACTGCTAGGGTTTCACAGAGAAAATCGGTCACACCGATAAGTAATTCTCGGTCAGACCGAGTCTCACTTGTGCAATGGCATAAGCCAAATCGGTGGGACCGAGTTTTTCAACTCGGTGGGTCCGAGATGGTTTCGGCGGAAACCTAACCCTAAAATTTTCGAATTAAACCTAATCTACGAGTTCATTGACTGGATAGAAGTTTAACAAACGTGGCAAGAATCATGATGATCACAATGTGCTAAGAATCGGATTGGGGAATAGCACAAAGATCGAGTCCATACCCTAGTTCGGCGGAGACTCGCTACGGCGGCAACGGCGGGGTTGAATTTCCGTTGACGGCGACGGAGACCAGCGACTGGAGGCGGCTGGCGGCGAGGAGACGATCCGGAGACCAAGTTGGCAGAGCAGGCTATCGCGCGGGCGAAGGGGTTCGGAGAAATTTCCAAATTTTTGCCCGTGACTATATATAGCCCGACCCTGTCGGTGTGACCGAGTGGAACAACTCGGTGGCACCGAGATGCAAAACTGTATACAGTTGTTGCAACTCGGTGTGACCGAATGGTTCAAATCGGTTGCACCGAGATCGAAAACCTAGATCAACTTAATGATCTCGGTAGGACCGAAAGTGGGGTATCGGTCAGACCGAGAATCATAAAGAGGTTTTGGAAGTTTAAGTCTATGACGAATCGGGGACTCCGAGCGCTCCTCACACAGAGTGGTTCGAATCTGACCTTGATCAAATTTTGTGATGCAAATGAATAGAGTTTGAGACGAGAAAAGCATAGATAGCTAGAGGAGGTTCTTAGGCATTCTTGTCCATCCACTTGGCAAAAGGAAATAAAACCAAACAATCAAAACAACAAGTGGATGTCCTCGAATGAGTAAAATATGCAATCAGCATGCTCACACAATAAGATGGCAAATGAAATATGTGACAAGTCATGCACAACCAATTCTAGCATCTATCAAGCAATTTGCGATGACAAGGTCATCTATATGTGAGTATATTGACTTAGGAGTCAAGTGAGAACACTTGATCATAGGTCATACTCATCGTTTAAGCTCAAGTGGGGTTACCACTTTTACATAAAGCATTGTTGTGTTCACATCTTTAGAGTTGCTTTAGCTCAAGTCTTAGAGTAAAGCTCCCCCTAGATGTGATATCCCCCCTTAGAGGGATGAACTAACCTCAGGTTTTGTCGATGATGACTTCATGTGATGTTGAAGATGTGGATGCTCAATGTTGATGTAGATCACTTGGAGCTATCCATTTGAGTGAATTGCACTTTCAATACCTACATGGGTTAGTCCCACAAGGAACAAACAAGGATATCCATAGACATAGAGTGATGCACACACAAGATGATGTCCATGAAAACTTTTAGGTTACCTTGTCCCTTGTCTTACCAACAAGAGGGTTTGTGACTCCTTGAACTAGTGCAAGATGTGGAAGTTGATTGCACTTGTTCTTTGCCAAAATGATAAGAGTGAAGTATGTTGGCGGAGTCACCCTCAAGAACTCTCTAGTTCTTCTTCTTTTGGATCCACACCATCTTGATGGGAATCCTTGGAGTTGTAGTCGTACTTGATGAAGTGGAACTTGAAGTAGTCTTGGGAATCCACTTGACTAAGGTCTTAGGAGCTTCTTCAAATGCATCAATTTCCTCTTGAAGCTTGTCCTTGCCTTTTTGCTTGTAGTCTTGTGGTGGAAGATCATCTTGAGCTTGTGTCCCCTTGAAAGAAGTATCATACTTCTCTTGTTGAGGAACAAACTTTGTCTTGGGGTATTGATCTTCTTCCCACTCAACTCCATTGGCATTGAACTTTCGTTCAAAACCAACACCTTGATTCTTCCGGTGCATTCCTTGCTTGCGCATAATTTCCTCGAATTGCTTACTCCCGGCAAGGCTTTTGTACACTCCTTTCTCTATAATTCCCTTCAATAAGCTATTTTCTTGCTCAAGTGTAACTTGGCTAAGAGAATCATTAGTGGAATCAAGAGAACTACTAGAAGCAACAATATTGGATTTAGCATGATCATTGTTACTGCTAGAGGAAGAATCTTTCTTGTTCTTGTTACTAGACTTGACTTGAGGCATGTAAGTGGATAAGAGTAAATGCTTGGCAATGTAAGAAGAACTTTTCTTGCGGAGATCATCATTGATTGCTTTTAAGAACTCATGCTCTTGCTTAAGATTGAGCTTTTCAAAGCGTAATTTCTCATGAGCTCTTAAAAGTTCTCGATGATCTTCGAAGATAGTTTCATGAACTAACTTAAGAGTGTTTAGTTCTTTCGTTAGAGCCTCAATCTTCTCCTTATCATTGTCATTCGTTTTATCTTGATTAGCATGATTAATTGAAGTTTCATCATAGTATTCATCACTAGAGTTGTCAATAAGCAAATCATCACCTAACAAGTCATCTTCATCACTATTGAAATCAACATACTCGGGGTGTGTTACCTTAGGACCTTTGTCCATGAAGCATCTTCCAATTCCTTCATTTGGTGAGTTAAATATGTCGTAGGAGTTGGTTGACACAAGTGCTAGACCGGCAACACCTTCATCTTGAGTATCTTCGGAGTCGGAGTGATAACTTCTCTCGGAGTGGCTGTCGGAGTCGGAGCCGGATACCCATTCACCAACATGAGCTTGATGCCTTCGTTTTGTGTAGCTCCTTGATGATTTTTCCTTCCTTTCCGAATCCTTGCTTCTCCGTGAGTATCTTCGTTCATAACGATCATCTCTACTCCTTCTCTCTCTTGGTGGTGATTCTTTGCTTCTTCTTTTTGGAGAATCTTCTCTTCTCTTGTAGGGAGCCGTACACTCATTGGAATAGTGTCTGGGTCTTCCACAACTGTAGCAGTTTCGCTCTCGACTAGAAGATCTTTTGTCATTGTAGGACCTTGACTTGAAGCTTCTATCTTTGCTTCTACTCTTGTAGAACTTGTTGAAGTTCTTCACCATTAAGCTCAATTCTTCATTGAAGTTTTGTTTCTCACTTGATGATGTAGGGGCTTCACATGAGGCTTTGTAGGCACCACTTGATTTGTTGTGAAGTTCCTCTTTATCCTTAAGTGACATCTCATGAGCAACAATTCTTCCAATCACCTCCGTTGGCTTGAGATCTTTGTAATTGGGCATCATTTGGATCAATGTGCACACGGTATCATATTTTCCATCCAAGGCTCTTAGAATCTTCTTGATGATGAATCTATCGGTCATCTCTTCACTTCCTAAGCCGGCAATCTCATTTGTGATGAGAGCAAGCCTAGAGTACATTTCAGCGACACCTTTACCATCCTTCATCTTGAACTTGTCAAGTTGACTTTGAAGCACATCCAACTTGGATTCCTTGACGGAGTCGGTACCTTCGTGCATATCAATCAAAGTGTCCCAAATTTCCTTTGCATTCTCAAGACGGCTGATTTTGTTGAATTCTTCGGGGCACAATCCGTTGAAGAGAATATCACAAGCTTGAGCATTGTATTGCAACATCTTCAACTCATCCGCGGTAGCTTCACGGTTTGGTTCTTTCCCATCAAAGAAGTCACCTTGCAAACCAACACACACAATAGCCCAAACGGCGGGGTTATGTCCAAGAAATATCACAAGCTTGAGCATTGTATTGCAACATCTTCAACTCATCCGCGGTAGCTTCACGGTTTGGTTCTTTCCCATCAAAGAAGTCACCTTGCAAACCAACACACACAATAGCCCAAACGGCGGGGTTATGTCCAAGAATATGCATTTTCATTTTATGCTTCCAACTAGCAAAATTAGTACCATCAAAGTAAGGACCTCTACGGTGATAATTTCCCTCGCTAGACGCCATACTCTCCTAGGTTGTGAAACCAAGGCTATGACCACCAAAAACTATGGAGATCAAAGCAAATGGAGACCAAAGCTTTGATACCACTTGTAGGATCTTGAAGTAGATGTGTCTAGAGGGGGGGTGATTAGACACTTAACGCTAAAGTTGCAATTTTTAAGCTTTTTCGGTTTAAGTGGAGTTTAGGCATAATGTCAACATTCACAATACATATCAAGCAAGCATGCAAAGAGTGTATAGGCAGCGGAAAATAAAGCATGCAACTTGCAAGAATGTAAAGGGAAGGGTTTGGAGAATTCAAACGCAATTGGAGACACGGATGTTTTTCCCGTGGTTCGGATAGGTGGTGCTATCCTACATCCACGTTGATGGAGACTTCAACCCACGAATGGTAACGGTTGCGTGAGTCCACGGAGGGCTCCACCCACAAAGGGTAATGGTTGCACGAGTCCACGGAGGGCTCCAACCACGAAGGGTCCACGAAGAAGCAACCACCTACGAAGGGTCCATGAAGAAGCCAACCTTGTCTATCCCACCATGGCCATCGCCCACGAAGGACTTGCCTCACTAGCGGTAGATCTTGACGAAGTAGGCGATCTCCTTGCCCTTACAAACTCCTTGGTTCAACTCCACAATCTTGTCGGAGGCTCCCAAGTGACACCTAGCCAATCTAGGAGACACCACTCTCCAAGAAGTAACAAATGGTGTGTAGGTAATGAACTCCTTTCTCTTGTGCTTCAAATGATAGTCTCCCCAACACTCAACTCTCTCTCATAGGATTTGGATTTTGTGGAAAGAAGATTTGAGTGGAAAGCAACTTGGGGAAGGCTAGAGATCAAGATTCATATGGTAGGAATGGAATATCTTGGTCTCAACACATGAGTAGGTGGTTCTCTCTCAGAACATATGAGTTGGAATTGTGTATGTGTTCTGATGGCTCTCTCCACGAATGAAGAGGAGGTGGAGGGGTATATATAGCCTCCACACAAAATCCAACTGTTACACACAGTTTTCCAATCTCGGTGGAACCGAATCAACAAACTCGGTCGGACCGAAAAGGTAAACCTAGTGACCGTTAGAGATTTTCGGTGGGACTGACATGCAACTCGGTAGGACCGATATGGTTAGGGTTTGGGCATAACGTAATCTCGGTGAGACCGATTACACAAACTCGGTGAGACTGATTTTGGTAATTAGCTAAACAGAGAGTTGGTCAGGCAAACTCGGTGGGACCGATTTGCTCTTTCGGTGAGACCGAAAATTTACAAAAAGGAAACACTGAATTTACATTGCAATCTCGGTGGGACCGATTCGCTCTTTCGGTGAGACCGAAAAGTTACGGAAGGGAAACAGAGAGTTTGCAATCCCATCTCGGTGAGACCGAGATCCCTATCGGTAGAACCGAATTGCTAGGGTTTGGCAGTGGCTTATGACAAGTGAAACTCGGTGGCGCCGGATAGAAAGAATCGGTAGGACCGAGTTTGGCTTAGGGTTTAGGTCATATGTGGATATGGGAAAGTAGTTGAGGGTTTTGGAGCATATCAGTAAGCACATGAAGCAAGAGGCTCATTAAGCAACACCTCATCCCTCCTTGATAGTATTGGCTTTTCCTAAAGACTCAATGTGATCTTGGATCACTAAATATAAAATGAAGAGTCTTGAGCTTTTGAGCTTGAGCCAATCCTTTGTCCTTAGCATTTTGAGGGTTCCACTTTCACATCCATGCCATGCCAATCATTGAGCTTTCCTGAAATAGTCATCTTGGAATAGCATTAGCTCAATGAGCTATATGTTGTTATGAATTACCAAAACCACCTAGGGATAGTTGCACTTTCAAGTGACGAACGGCAGCAATCCAACCTCTTTGAAGCAATCCAGAGCTTCTTCCAGACAGGGCAGACTAGCTATTGCTTCAATGTCAAGACGCTTATGTGGGAAGATGCGACCTTGATTGTATAGAATGCAGGAGTAATAGCTTCGCTGCGGATAGCTCCAGAACCGATCAGATGATATTCTTTCCCTTGAGTAGGGGTTCCTGGAGCTATTGAAGAAAGTGTTGTCTGCTTTGAAGCCATTGATATTGAAGGATCCAGGTGCTGATGTTGGACCTGGAAACCTGGGCAATCTTGGGATTGGCTTCTGGACTTGAGGCCTGTGCTCAACATGATAGTCGAACTGAGGACCAGCAGCAGGCACAGGAACAGAAGCAGTGGGATCAGTGGCTTCGCTGACTTCTGGTGCTTGGGTTGGTGAAGGCTCCACATTAGCTTCAGCCATGACAGCGTCATTGGCTTCATTGGTGTTAGTGGTGGCAGCCTCGAGATTCTCAACCTCCACTTGACGAGCTGGAGGGTCGGTCACAGTCATGTTCTCCTCGAGAACAGCTTCTTGGTGAGACGGGGGTGTAACAGCGCTTGGTGTTTCTTCTTCATCGGCTGATGCAGCCAGAATGTCTTCAGCAGCTTTAGCTTCAGACTCAGAGACTGGAGGCCTTGGTCCTTTGCAAAGCCTGTGTAACACTGGCGACGCCTGTGGAGTTGGAGTTGGCTGGGCCTCAAAGTCTTCTTCCTCTTGTGCTTGTGGGCGATCAGACCATGATGCATCCTGAGCAATTGGCGTCAGAGGACGACCAATGCTGATAAGTTCGCTGTGCATTACCACAGGCGATGATACCTGTTGGTGCTCGAGCTGAGGAAGAACTGCATCATCTTCAACATGGTCATGATGACCAATGTCTTCAGCAGCGATGGGATCAGCTGCTGGAATGTCTTCAGCTTCATGAGCCCCTGTGAAAGCAGGCTCATGGACAGTTAGTTGGCGCTCTTGAGGTTCAGCGTCAGGGTGAACCATGGAGATGGGTTCAACAATCAAGGGCTCTGTGGGAGCAGCCCGTTCCTTCTTGGTCTTTCGCTTCTTCTTGGAGGGGGTAGTAGCAGAGGCTTCAGGATGTTTCCTCTTCCTTGCTTCAGCCTCAGCAGTCCTCGTCTTCTTCAGTTCTGAAGCAGTAGACCTGGCTTTTGGCTTCGAGCCAGTCATGCTAGCTGGGAAGACAATGGGAACTGCTTCCTGCCTTGGTGCGTCGGGTTCAGCCATAGCGGGCTTCTTCTTCTTCTTTGCAGCCATCCTGGGGTCGATGCCAGGACGCCCAAGGGCCTTGCGCTTCTCAGCCTCATTGTAGGCTTGCACACACCTGTCAACCAGGACCTTCATGCGCTCACGAGAACCCTGGGCTTCTGCATGTTTCTTGAGAAAGGCTTCCTTGAGCTCGTGCATCATAATCTTGAAGTTCTTCACCTCTTGCACGCTGAGCTTGGCCATATGCTTCTTGAACTGAGATTTCTCAAAGTCAATCTTTTTCTTTAGTTCAACAATGCGCTGGGCGATAGCTAACTCTGAAGCAATGGCGTCATGGAAGGCGACACTGAGGCCAATGGGAAGTTGCAGATCTTCGAAGCTGATGTTGGGCGTGTCAAACCATTCATCAATGAAGTTTTGGATGATTGCCACGTCAAAGAGAGGCAGATTATTGAAGATTTCTGCTTCTTCTTTGCTCTTGATCAGTTGCTCAAGAGCGTCATCTGCAAGATCTTCATCACTGGACAGATCAATGGCATCATTACGCAGAACAGCAGCAGCTGTCAGTTCTTGGCCGGTGTGTGGCAGAGGCATCTTGACCTTCTGGGGCTTGGAGATGCGTGACAAATCTTCAGACTGCACACTATCTTCAGGAGGTGCAGTTGCCAGTGGCTTCGCCCGTGAGATTTTTGGAGCAGAGGCAGGCTTTGAAGCTTTAGGCTGCTTCTTTAGCTTCGGCACTGCAGGCGCTTCATCTGATTCAGCGTCATCTGCAGGCTCATTCACGGCTGTCCCTTGAACCAAGATATGGGTGATGAGACCTTCAAGGTTGTAGAAAGGACCGATGACATTGGGTTCTGCATCTCGTGTGCCGTCAGCCCTTGGAGCAGAAGGACCAGGGTTGAAGTCTAGTCCCAATGTCTTCTTGTTCTGCTTTGCTGAGTTCTGGGCAAACTGGAAGTTGCGCTTGAACAGAATGTCGTCACGACACCATAGTAGTGACGATGAGTGTGCATCTGCAGGCTGTGGCCCACGGACCATGCAGGGATAGAAGCCTTGTTCAATGGCTTCATCTCTGGTCCTGGGTTGAAGATTTTTGTAGAGGATGTCTCCCCATGGTCGCTTGATGGCATTCTTTTCAGCATATTCCTTTGTCACAAATATGTACTTGAACCACTGTTCTGCCCAATAGCGTCGAATCCATTGGATTCGTGTCTTGCGCTGATTGTAATCCTCTTCAGGATCTGTCTTGTACAGCTCTGAGAGGTCATCGGGCAGATCTCTTGATGTTTCTCCACGACGCTTTCTGCCAGCCTTCCTTGCTGATTTCTCTGAAGCCATGAACTTTAAACTGAAAGGCTTCAATACGTTCAAAGGCTTCAAAGGCTTTCGCTTGCTGTACAGACAGGAACTGGCTTCGGGAGAATTTATGTGATACTGTAAGAATTCTGCAAATGAATGCAGACTATGAGAACCAAGGGATTCTCCCACGGACATGTACCTGTGACAGCATTAAGGTGCGAGGGAAGGGGAAGAGGTCATATGCATTCTCAGAAGATTTTGAAGATAAATCAGTTTAGAAGACATTGACCTCATCGTGCGAAGACATTCACTCATAGATAAGGAGTTGGTTCCAGATTTGTACGAATCCACGGATTAGTACAAGTGAGGAATCTAACTACTTTGTGAAGCATAAGTGAATATACTAGGCATGTTATGAGATGCAGTATGAAAGAGATCCAACTTGTGTGAATAGAAACTGCTTGTGGTAGAAAGTGATAAAGTGAAAGTGCAACTATCCCGAGGTGGTTTTGGTAATTCATAACAACATATAGCTCATTGAGCTAATGCTATTACAAGATGATCATTTCAGGAAAGCTCAATGATTGGAATGGCATGGATGGTGAAAGTGGAACCCTCAAAATGTTAAGGACAAAGGATTGGCTCTAGCTCATATGCTCAAGACTCTTCATTTTACATTTTAGTGGTCCAAGATCACATTGAGTCCATAGGAAAAGCCAATACTATCAAGGAGGGATGAGGTGTTTCTTAATGAGCCTCTTGCTTCATGTGCTTAATGATATGCTCCAAAATCCTCAGCTACTTTCCCATATCCACATTTGACCTAAACCCAAAGCCAAACTCGGCCCTACCGATTCTTTCAACCTGGCGCCACCGAGTTTCACTTGTCATAGCCATTGCCAAACCCTAAGCAAATCGGTTCTACCGATAGGGATCTCGGTCTCATCGAGATGGGATTGCAATTTCTCTGTTTCCTTTTCGTAACTTTTTGGTCTCACCGAAAGAGCGGATCGGTCCCACCGAGATTGCAATGTAAACTCACTGTTTCCTTTTCGTAACATTTCCGTCTCACCGAGAAGAGCGAATCGGTCCCCACCGAGTTTGCCTGACCAACCCTCTGGTTAGCTTATTACCAAATCGGTCTCACCGAGTTTGTGTAATTGGTCTCACCGAGATTACGTTATGCCCTAACCCTAACCATATCGGTCCTACCGAGTTGCATGTCAGTCCCACCGAAAATCTCTAACGGTCACTAGGTTTACTATTTTCGGTCCGACCGAGTTTGTTGATTCGGTCCCACCGAGATTGGTAAATTGTGTGTAACGGTTGGATTTTGTGTGGAGGCTATATATACCCCTCCCCTCCTCTTCATTCGAGAGAGAGCCATCAGAACACACACACCATTCCAACTCATATGTTCTGAGAGAGAACCACCTACTCATGTGTTGAGACCAAGACATTCCATTCCTACCATATGAATCTTGATCTCTAGCCTTCCCAAGTTGCTTTCCACTCAAATCTTCTTTCCACCAAATCCAAATCCTGTGAGAGAGAGTTGAGTGTTGGGGAGACTATCATTTGAAGCACAAGAGCAAGGAGTTCATTACCTACACACCATTTGTTACTTCTTGGAGAGTGGTGTCTCCTAGATTGGCTAGGTGTCACTTGGGAGCCTCCGACAAGATTGTGGAGTTGAACCAAGGAGTTTGTAAGGGCAAGGAGATCGCCTAGTTCATGAAGATCTACCACTAGTGAGGCAAGTCCTTCATGGGCGATGGCCATGGTGGGATAGACAAGGTTGCTACTTCGTGGACCCTTCGTGGGTGGAGCCCTCCGTGGACTCGCGCAACCGTTACCCTTCGTGGGTTGAAGTTCTCCATCAACGTGGATGTAGGATAGCACCACCTATCCGAAACCACGGGAAAAAAAAACATCCGTGTCTCCAATTGCGTTTGAATTCTCCAAACCCTTCCCTTTACAATTCTTGCAAGTTTGCATGCTTTACTTTCCGCTGCCAATATACTCTTTGCATGCTTGCCTTGAATTGTGTGATGATTGCTTGACTTTTGTCCTACAATAGCTAAAATCTGCCAAGAACTAAAATTGGGAAAAGGTTAAGTTTTTATTTGGTCAAGTAGTCTAATCACCTTCTAGACTACTTTTGATCCTACATAAAGCTATAGGATCAAGGGGGCCGTAAAAAGGAAGTTTTATTTACCACACGAAGAACTGCTAGACGGAGTGGAAGAGGAGGCCGAGCAGTTCGATCGTTCCGTGCCCTAACTTGGCGACGGAGGACACCTACGGCGACGGCGGAGAAGGCGTTGTCCGTGGTCGGCGTGAAGACGCGTCGGAGAGGTTGCGGCAGTGAAGCGCTTCGTCGCCGGCGTTGTCGAGAGCTAGCGGTGGCGCTAGGGTTCGTGCGAGAGTGGAAAGAAGAGATAATGACTGTGGTGAGGCGTGTATTTATAGGGACAGGGGCGGCTCAGTGTTATTACACAGGTGCCCCTGGCGATTCACATCTGAGGAACACGTGGCCATCATGCAACATGTCGGAGGTTGTTCCATGTCCCACGCACGCCTGGATTGTCGGGTGGTCGTTCCCACTTCTCCGGGTTTCAGGTGAAGGAATGAGCATTGAAAACGGACTTAATGTTTGTCTCTGTATCTTCTGCTGACAAGGACGCAGAGAAGACATTCGACAGTTTCAATAGAATGCATATGATTTGGAGAGATAGAGTTTGAGATAGAAAGCATAGAGAGGTTAGGGTCCGATCACATTCACTTAGTTCAAAAGATTCAACAAGAAGACATAGCTATAAGTGAATGCTGTAGAGGACAGAACACTAGTATATATATATAATCAACATAGTGAAGATAATCATGAAGACATGTTGAGAATTGAAGCCAACCAAATGTGAAGACATAGCAAATGTAACGCCATGAGTGAAACACTTCAAACAGAAAATTTGGTGGTGGCGTTACCCACCGTATAGGAAGTATTAGACCCAGACACGGTGCACAATTATCGTGGCACTACTCCGAAGTCAAATTCCACATTAATGTATTCACACTTAGAATGTATGTCTTCATTGATTGAAGACATACTTTACTTCGTGTGTTGCACATCTAAGTCATCAATATGCATAAGTGTTAGGATGTGTGCCTGATCACAGGACATTTGAGGATTCCAAGATATTTAGCTCACACCGTAACTTGCAAAATCTCTTCTCATCCAAGGGCTTGGTGAAGATATCTGCCAATTGCTCTTCAGTGTTGACGTGTATGATATCAATATCTTCCTTCACAACATGATCTCTGAGAAAGTGATGACGAATTTCAATGTGCTTTGTCTTCGAGTGCTGAACTGGGTTGTTGGCAATCTTGATGGCGCTTTCGTTGTCGCAGTAGAGTGGCACTTGCTTCAGATGAATGCCATAGTCCTTGAGTGTTTGCTTCATCCACAGAAGCTGAGCGCAGTAAGATCCAGCAGCAATGTATTCAGATTCAGCCGTGGAGAGAGATACACAATTGTGCTTCTTTGAAGACCAACATACAAGTGATCGTCCCAGAAAATGACATGTGCCTGATGTAGACTTGCGATCCACTTTGTCACCGGCATAATCAGCATATGAGAATCCAACCAGATCAAACTCTGAGCCCTTTGGATACCATAATCCTAAAGTTGGGGTGTGAGCCAAATATCGAAGAATTCGCTTCACAGCTAAGTGATGCGACTCCTTTGGTGCCGCTTGAAATCGAGCACACATGCAAACACTAAGCATAATATCTGGCCTAGATGCACATAGATAAAGCAAAGAACCAATCATGGAGCGGTATACCTTTTGATCGAACTCTTTACCATTGTCGTCAGGACCCAGATGATGCTTGGCTGGCATTGGCGTCGTGAAGCCTTTGCAGTCTTGCATACCGAACTTCTTCAGGCAATCTTTGAGATACTTCTCTTGAGATATGAAGATGTCGTTGCGTTGCTGTCGTATTTGAAGACCAAGGAAGAATTTCAGCTATCCCATCATAGACATCTGATATTGCTCTTGCATCATATATCCAAACTCTTCACTGTATTTCTGATTGGTGCAACCTAAGATTATGTCATCCACATATATTTGGCACACAAATAGTTCACCATCATATGTCTTCGTGAAGAGAGTGGGGTCGAGGGAACTAGGTTTGAAGCCTTTGCTCTTCAGGAAGTATTTGAGTGTGTCATACCAAGCCCGAGGGGCTTGTTTGAGGCCATACAGTGCCTTGTTGAGCTTGTATACCATGTCAGGATGTTTAGGATCTTCAAAGCCAGGTGGTTGTGCAACATACACTTCTTCTTCAATCTTGCCATTGAGAAAGGCGCTCTTCACATCCATTTGATATAGAAGTATGTTATGATGATTTGCATAGGCCAGCAGTATGCGTATGGCTTCAAGTCTAGCCACAGGAGCAAATGTTTCATCGAAGTCAATGCCTTCAACTTGAGTATATCCTTGAGCAACGAGACGAGCTTTGTTTCTGACAACTTGACCATGCTCATCTTGCTTGTTGCGGTATATCCATTTGGTGCCTATTATGTTGTGCTTCCGAGGATCAGGACGCTTAACCAGTTCCCATACATTATTCAGCTCAAACTGTTGAAGCTCTTCTTGCATAGCTTGAATCCATTCAGGTTCCATGAAGGCTTCTTCAACTTTCTTGGGTTCTGTTATTGAGACGAATGCGAAGTGCCCACAGAAATTTGCTAGCTGAGTTGCCCTTGAACGAGTGAGCGGACCGGGTGCATTGATGCTATCAATTATTCTCTCAATCTGCACTTCATTGGCAACACGAGGATGTACAGGGCGAAGATTTTGCTCTTGCTGATCATTGTCGTTGTTAGAGGGATTGTCTTCAGGCTGAGCATTGTCTTCAGGTTGATCAGGTGCGGAGATGATAAGTTCCTCTTCAGGTTGAGCTTCAGAGGGTATGATTTCTCCAGTTCCCATTAGTGATTGATTCGCTGGATGGAACTTCATCTAGCACATTTGGCAGGTGCTCTCTTTGTGAACCGTTAGTCTCATCAAACCGCACATCCACTGTTTCAACCACTTTATAATGAAAGAGATTGAAGACTCTGTAGGAGTGCGAATCCTTTCCATATCCAAGCATAAAACCCTCATGTGCTTTTGGTGCAAATTTTGAAGTGTGATGTGGATCCTTGATCCAGCACCTGGCGCCAAATACTCTGAAGTAACTGACATTTGGCTTCTTGCCAGTAAGGAGCTCATAAGATGTCTTGTTCAGAAGCTTGTGAAGATAAACACGATTGATTGTATGGCATGCAGTATCAATGGCTTCAGGCCAGAATTTTCTTGGAGTCTTGTATTCATCAAGCATCGTTCGGGCCATCTCAATGAGTGTTCTGTTCTTGCGTTCGACGACGCCATTCTGCTGTGGCGTGTATGGGGCTGAGAATTCATGTGTGATGCCCAAGGTATCAAGATATGTATCAAGGCCAGTGTTCTTGAATTCAGTGCCATTGTCACTTCTGATGTGCTTTATCTTGGCGCCATAGTTGTTCATTGCTCGATTGGCGAAGCGTCTGAAGACATCCTGCACTTCAGTCTTGTAGAGGATTATGTGCACCCAAGTATATCTAGAATAATCATCAACAATGACAAAGCCATAGAGACAAGCAGTAGTAGTAAGAGTTGAGTAATGAGTGGGACCGAAAAGATCCATGTGGAGCAGTTCGAAGGGTCGAGTGTGTCATGATTGTCTTCGAGGGATGTTTGGCCCTCGTCATCTTTCCTGCTTCACAGCACCGCATAAGTGATCTTTCTTGAACTTGACGCCCTCGATGCCTATGACATGCTTCTTCTTTGCAAGGGTGTGGAGGTTCCTCATGCCAGCATGCCCAAGCCTCCGATGCCAGAGCCAGCATTCTGAAGCTTTTGCTAGAAGACATACGGCAAGCTGTGGTCCTGCTGAGAAATCTACCACGTACAAATCATCTTTTCCGATACCCTTCAAACACTAGAGACTTGTCAGATTCCATTAGAACAAGGCAACGATATTTTCCAAATATTACGATCATGTTCAAATCGCAAAGCATTGAGACAGACATTAAGTTGAAGCCAAGGGATTCAACAAGCATGACTTTATCCATGTGTTGATCCTTTGAGATTGCAACTCTACCTAGACCCAATACCTTACTTTTACCAGTGTCAGCAAATGTGATGTGGACTCTTGTCGGATGGACATAAGGTTGAGTCCATAAGAAGGCTTCTTTTGCCAGTCATGTGTTGGTACACCCACTATCAATAATCCATTCTGAAGACGCTGGTGTCGTACCCTACAGTGCAGTTAGGGGGATAGGCTTCACGAAGAGAATTGTGAAGCAAAAACATTTGACGAACCAGTGGGTTATGAAAGCTTTAGAAGATCCAGATTAGGACTGATAGGGAGAGTAGCAAGCGATTCAGGAACGAAGTACATAGTAAGACCATTCGGGCATTTGATCTTGCGCCCTACAAGATGTTTAAGGTCCCCAGCAATAGCGTCAGACGATTTTGGTTTTCTGCTGGAGACCTTTCCCTGCAAAAGAGAGTTAAGCTTTCTTAGCCACCCACATCTTCAAGGGTGGCTTAGAAGCAATAAGTCTAAGTGCAGCGTCTGAGAACTTTGGCTTTGGAGCCCTAGCAAAAAGTCTTGCAGGCGGACAATAGTACTCATAAGAATAAGCAGAATAGTTCTTGGTCTTATGAACATGGCGGTCGATGAACCGCGCTCATATTCATAGGCCTGAGTATGGTTTCCCTGCAAAACATTTGCGTTAGTGCGACTCAGGTGAGTCCTCTGTCTGTATGAAGCCTTTGACGTATGAAGCCTGTGGTCTGGGGTTTGTCTTCTTCACTGTGGTGTCATGATGACATTCACAGGAAGATTTTCCAAACACTTTTTCGGCACCCAGATCTTCTTCATAGGCGGTCCATTCCTGCAGTTAGTACCAATATACCTGGCAAACACTTCACCATTCTGATTCTTAAACAGTTTATAGTTTGCATCAAAGGATTCATCAATGACAATGGGGTTAGCACAAGTGAAGCCAGATAGATTGGATGGATCTGCTGAAGGTTCCTTTGCAGCAACCCATGTGGTTTTGGGGTACTGCTCAGGTTTCCAGTAAGAGCCATCAGCATTCATTTTCCTTACGAACCCAACACCCTCTTTCCTCGGGTTTCGGTTCAGGATCTGCCTTTTGAGGACATCACATAGTGTCTGATGCCCTTTAAGACTTTTGTACATCCCTGTTTCAAGCAATGTCTTCAACCTAGCATTCTCATCAGCAATAGCAGTGGTATCCTCAGCAGAGGGGTTAGTTACCACATCAACAGTTGAAGATATTGCAACAGTAGCAGCAGTAGAACATTCAGCAACAGAAGTAGCATTATCACGCTCAATGCATTTAAGACATGGTGGTTCAAATCCTTCCTGAGCGACTGATCTGTTCGGCGCGAAGTGACTCGTTTTCCTTTTGAAGATCTTCATGAGCCGCTCTCAATTTCTCAAGATCTTGCTTCCTTTGAAGATAATTCAAAAAAAAAAAAAAAAAAAAAAAAAAATAAAAAAAAAAAAAAAAAAAAAAAAAAAGAACAAAAAAAAAATAAATAAAAAAAAAAAAAGAAAAAAAAAAAGAAAAAAAAAAAAAAAAAAAAAAAAAAAAAAAAAAAAAAAAAAAAAAAAAAAAAAAAAAAAAAAAAAAAAAAAAAAAAAAAAAAAAAAAAAAAAAAAAAAAAAAAAAAAAAAAAAAAAAAAAAAAAAAAAAAAAAAAAAAAAAAAAAAAAGAAAAAAAAAAAAAAAAAAAAAAAAAAAAAAAAAAAAAAAAAAAAAAAAAAAAAAAAAAAAAAAAAAAAAAAAAAAAAAAAAAAAAAAAGAAAAAAAAAAAAAAAAAAAAAAAAAAAAAAAAAAAAAAAAAAAAAAAAAAAAAAAAAAAAAAAAAAAAAAAAAAAAAAAAAAAAAAAAAAAAAAAAAAAAAAAAAAACAAAAAAAAAAAAAAAGAAAGCTTTTCATGAGTTGTTGAGAGCGTTTCATGACGACTTTCAAGTTCCTCATACTTAACGTGAAGATTTTTTATGTCTTCAATTAAGGACTCAGATCGAGTCATTTCAGCGCCTAACAGATCATCGCTTTTGTCTAACAGTTTTTGAATATGTTCCATAGCTTTCTGTTGTTCAGTTGCAATTTTAGCAAGTGTTTTGTAGCTGGGTCTTGAACCACAATCAGAGTCATCTTCACTAGATGTTTGATAGTGAGTAGTGCGTGTGTTTACCTTGGCACCGCGTGCCATGAAGCAGTAGGTAGGAGCGGAGTAGTCCTTGTCATTTGCATTCGGTGTCGGTGATGAAGTCATTGTCTTCAGTGTTGAAGATGGACTTGGCAACGTATGCTGTAGCCAGACTTGCAACGCCAGAATCGGACTCCTCCTCAGACTCCACCTCCGCCTCCTCAGAAGCGGACTCCTCCTATGAATCCATTTCCTTGCCAACAAACGCACGTGCCTTGCCAGATGAGCTCTTCTTGTGTGATGAAGACTTTGAGGAAGACTTGGAAGAAGACTTTGAGTATTTCTTCTTCTTCTTTGTCGTCAGAGTCATATTCCTTGCTCTTCTTCTTCTTTTTGTTCTCATTGTCCCACTGCGGACACTCAGAGATGAAGTGGCCAGTTTTCTTGCACTTGTGGCATGTTTTCTTCTTGTAGTCATGAGCAGAAGCTTCATCATTCCTTGAGCTTGATCGTGAAGACTTTCTGAAGCCTTTCTTCTTGGTGAATTTTTGGAACTTCTTCACAAGCATAGCAAGTTCCTTCCAATGTCTTCAGGATCATCAGAACTGCTGTCAGATTCTTCTTCAGATGAGGAGACAGCTTTTGCCTTCAAGGCACGAGTTCGCCCATAGTTTGGACCGTAGATATCTCTTTTCTCAGAAAGCTGAAACTCATGTGTGTTGAGCCTCTCAAGTATGTCAGACGGATCGAGTGTCTTGAAATCAGGACGTTCTTGAATCATCAGGGCTAGGGTGTCAAACGAACTGTCAAGTGATCTCAGTAGTGTCTTGACGACTTCATGCTTGGTGATCTCAGTAGCGCCGAGGGCTTGAAGCTCATTTGTGATGTCAGTGAGTCGATCAAACGTGAGCTGGACATTCTCATTGTCATTTCGCTTGAAGCGGTTGAAGAGGTTGCGAAGGACACTGATTCTCTGATCTCTCTGGGTTGAGACGCCTTCGTTGACCTTGGAGAGCCAGTCCCAGACTAGCTTAGATGTTTCCAAAGCACTCACGGCCATACTGTCCTTTGGTCAGATGACCACAGATGATATTCTTGGCAGTAGAGTCCAGTTGAACGAACTTCTTGACATCAGCAGCAGTGACACCTTCTCCAGCCTTGGGAACGTCGTTCTTGACGACATACCATAGGTCGACGTCAATGGCTTCAAGATGCATGCGCATCTTATTCTTCCAGTAGGGATATTCAGTTCCATCGAAGACGGGGCACGCAGCGGAGACTTTAATTATCCCTGCAGTCGACATAGCTAAAACTCCAGGTGGTTAAACCGAATCACACAGAACAAGGGAGTACCTTGCTCTGATACCAATTGAAAGTGCGTTATATCGACTAGAGGGGGGTGAATAGGCGATTTTTATGAAAGTCTTCAAAACGTGGAAGTTTCGAAGACAAACGATAGAAATAAACCTATTACCATGCAGCGGAAGGTAGACTACACTAGGTAAACCCATAGTCAAGTATTCAATGAAGTGAAAGCACAATGACTAATAGCAGCTAGGTAGTAAGGATCAGGTAGGAAGATATTAAGAAGCCAAACAGAACACGCAGTCACTCAGTGAAGACAAAAGATAGTGCAATCATACAATGACTTCACAAGGACCAACAGTAAGTAAAGGGAAGGGAAGGATGAAACCAGTGACTCGTTGAAGACAATGATTTGTTGGACCAGTTCCAGTTGCTGTGACAACTGTACGTCTGGTTAGGGCGGCTAGGTATTTAAACCTGAGGACACACAGTCCCGGACACCCAGTCCTGCTCACACCGTATTCCCCCTTGAGCTAAGGTTCACACAGACCCTCGCCCAATCAACTCTGGTAAGTCTTCAAGGTAGAACTCCAAACCTTCACAGACTTCGTTCACCGGCGATCCACAATGTCTCTGGACGCTCAGAAACGCGATGCCTAACCGGCCTGGAAGGATTCACAGTCCTCAAGTGTAATAAGGTCTTCAGATCACACAGACAAGAAGACTTAAGTGATGCCTAATTCTCCTTTGGCTCTGGGTGTTAGGGCTTTAATCCCTCGCAAAGGAATTCTCTTCAAAGGCTTCGAGGTGGGTTGCTCTCAAAAACGAACAAAAGCCGTACTCCTAACTCTGAGCAGCCAACAGTTTAATGGTTGTAGGGGGTGGGCTATTTTATCCACTAGGCAACCCGACCTAATTTGTCCGAAATGACCCTGGATCACTAAGGAACTGACGCGTGTTCCAATGGTCAGATTTCAAACTCACATGGCAACTTTACTTGGGCTACAAGCAAAGCTGACTTGTCCGACTCTGGACAAGATTCGCTCCCATAGTCTTCACTCGAAGACATAGGTTTTGGTTAAGCATCACTTCAGTCATTCTGACTGGTTCTCTTGGACCCCACTTAACAGTAAGGTGGTTCCTATGACTCAATAAAGAAGAAAAAGAACTATGAAAGATCTAAGTCTTCGAGCGCCATATGCTTCATGTCACGTCTTCTCATGTCATAGTCTTCAATGTGTATATCTTCATATACCACCTTTGCCATCGATGTCTTCATACATTTTTAGGGGCCATCTCTAGTAGGAAAACTGAATCAATGAGGGACTTCTACCTGTGTTATCCTGCAATTCTCACAAACACATTAGTCCCTCAACTAGGTTTGTCGTCAATACTCCAAAACCAACTAGGGGTGGCACTAGATGCACTTACAGAGTCGAACCAACGGACAAGGTCATGTCCAACTGGCTCCCCATGGCCCTCGCCGGCGAGCCACGTGCCTGGCTGCTCAACCTCCTTGGATCCATGGTGGCATCCTGGGGGAACTCCATGACTTCTTCACCGCTCGCTATGTGGTACCGACGCACCACGCAGTCGCGGCCCTGCTAGGCGGCTCTCAAGCACCGCCTTCAGATCACCACGTCAAGCCGTTCCTCCGCCAGATTGGTGCCGCTTCCAAGCGCCCGGGGGCTCCGCCAGGCTGGGCTGCGCCGGAGGCCGACCTCACCTTCGGCTCAGAGCACCACCCCGACTCCACCACCGGCTCGGGCATGCTCCCAATGCTCTGCACGCCCACCATCTGCAACATGGCTATTACCAAGACCCTCATCGACGGCGGTGCCGGCCTCAATTTGCTCTCCGTGGAAGCCTTCAGCCTTCTTCACGTGCCGCTCGAGCGGCTCAGCCTCAGCAAGCCTTTCTCAGGAGTTGGTGGAGGCAATGCCTGCTCTCTGGGACAGATCCGCCTTCCCGTCACCTTCAGCACGTGCGACAACTACTGCACCGAGCTGGTCGACTTCGACATCGCCCGCATCGGCCTCCCGTACAACGCCATTCTCGGGTACCCGGCTCTGGCCCAGTTCATGGCAGCGACTCATCGGGCCTACAACCTCATGAAGATGCCTGGGAGCAAGGGCGTCCTCACTGTCAAAGGGGACGCCAAGGAGGCTCTGGCGGCACTCAGGCTCGCCCTCAAAACCGCCGAGGCGGCGCAGCCTACCGACGCGGGCACCTCCGAGCCCAAGGGAGCCGTACCGACCAAGAAAAAGCAGTTGTTCACACAAGACAAGGCGGAAACCAAGCAGGTGCCAGTCAATGAGGACGGGCCCTCAGGAGCCACCTTTACCATAGGTGCCAGCCTCAATCAAGGTCAAGAGGGAGCATTGGTGAAGTTCTTTCGCGCAAACAAGGATATATTCGCGTGGGAGCCCAATCAGCTGGTAGGAGTTCCGAGGGAAGTGATTCAGCATCACTTAAGGGTATGCCCCAATGTAATCCTCGTGAAGCAGCGAGCGAGACGGCAGTCCACTGAGAAGCAGACCTTCATCGTCCGAGAGACCCGCAAGCTGGAGTCGGCGGCGGGCGCCATTTGCGAGGTTCGGTATCCCGAATGGCTGGCGAACCCCGTCGTAGTACCGAAGAAAGGCGGGAAGGAACGGATGTGCATTGACTTCACCAACCTTAACAAGGCCTGCCCCCAAGATCCGTTCCTGCTCCCGCGCATCGATCAGATCATCGACTCCACCGCCGAGTGCGACCTGTTGTGCTTCCTGGATGCGTTCTCAGGATACCACCATATCAAGATGGCGGTAGAAGATGTGGAGAAAACAGCCTTCCTGACCCCGTGTGGGGTGTACTGCTACACCTGCATGCCTTTTGGATTGCGCAACGCGGGGGCAACATTTCAGCAACTGATGCACATCGCCTAAGGGTGGCAGCTCGGGAGAAACATAGAGGCCTACGTCGACGACATTGTGGTGAAGTCTCGGGAGGCGAGGACCTTGATTCAAGACCTGGAGGAGACCTTCACGAGCATGCGCCAAGTGAACTTGCGGCTTAACCCGGAGAAGTGTGTGTTCGGTGTCCCTTCCGGCAAGCCGCTGGGCTTCCTCGTGTCCCACAGAGGGATCAAGGCGAATCCAGAGAAGATCAAGGCCATCGAGGACATGAGCCCGCTGCAGACCCTTAGGGAGATGCAGAAGCTGGCTGGCCGGGTAACTGTGTTGGGACATTGATACGTCTCCAACGTATCTATAATTTTTGATTGTTCCATGCTATATTATATATGTTTTGGACATTATTGGGCTTTATTATACACTTTTATATTATTTTTGGGACTAACCTATTAACCAGAGGCCCAGCCCAGAATGTGTTTTTTTTGCCTATTTTAGGGTTTCGAAAAAGAATATCAAACGGAGTCCAAACGGAATGAAACCTTCGGGAACGTGATTTTCGGAACGAACATGATCCAGAGGACTTGGACCCTACGTCAAGCAATCAACGAGGAAGGCACGAGGTAGGGGGCGCGCCTACCCCCCAGGCGCGCCCTCCACCCTCGTGGGCCCCCTGTTGCTCCACCGACGTACTCCTTCCTCCTATATATACCTACGTACCCCCAAACTACCAGATACGGAGCCAAAACCCTAATTCCACGCCGTAACTTTCTGTATCCACGAGATCCCATCTTGGGGCCTTTTCCGGAGCTCCGCCGGAGGGGGCATCGATCACGGAGGGCTTCTACATCAACACCATAGCCTCTCCGATGAAGTGTGAGTAGTTTACCTCAGACCTTCGGGTCCATAGTTATTAGCTAGATGGCTTCTTCTCTCTTTTTGGATCTCAATACAAAGTTCTCCCCCTCTCTTGTGGAGATCTATTCGATGTAATCTTCTTTTGCGGTGTGTTTGTTGAGACCGATGAATTGTGGGTTTATGATCAAGTTTGTCTATGAACAATATTTGAATCTTCTCTGAATTCTTTTATGTATGATTGGTTATCTTTGCAAGTCTCTTCAATTATCAGTTTGGTTTGGCCTACTAGATTGATCTTTCTTGCAATGGGAGAAGTGCTTAGCTTTGGGTTCAATCTTGCGGTGTCCTTTCCCAGTGACAGTAGGGGCAGCAAGGCACGTATTGTATTGTTGCCATCGAGGATAACAAGATGGGTTTATCATATTGCATGAGTTTATCCCTCTACATCATGTCATCTTGCTTAAATGCTTGAACTTAATACTCTAGATGCATGCTGGATAGCAGTCGATGTGTGGAGTAATAGTAGTAGATGCAGGCAGGAGTCGGTCTACTTGTCTCGGACGTGATGCCTATATACATGATCATACCTAGATATTCTCATAACTATGCTCAATTCTGTCAATTGCTCAATAGTAATTTGTTTACCCACCGTGAATACTTATGCTCTTGAGAGAAGCCACTAGTGAAACCTATGGCCCCCGGGTCTATCTTCCATCATATTAATCTTCCAATACTTAGTTATTTCCTTTGCCTTTTATTTTACTTTGCATCTTTATCATAAAAATACCAAAAATATTATCTTATCATATCTATCAGATCTCACTCTCGTAAGTGACCGTGTAGGGATTGACAACCCCTTATCGCATTGGTTGCGAGGATTTATTTGTTTGTGTAGGTGCGAGGGACTCGTGTGTGGCCTCCTACTGGGTTGATACCTTGGTTCTCAAAAACTGAGGGAAATACTTACGCTACTTTGCTGCATCACCCTTTCCTCTTCAAGGGAAAACCAACGCAGTGCTCAAGAGGTAGCAAGAAGGATTTCTGGCGCCGTTGCCGGGGAGGTCTACGCAAAAGTCAACATACCAAGTACCCATCACAAACCCTTATCTCCCGCATTACATTATTTGCCATTTGCCTCTCGTTTTCCTCTCCCCCACTTCACCCTTGCCGTTTTATTCGCCCTCTCTCTCTCC